>NW_005871644.1:398906-419179 GCF_000147115.1 Myotis lucifugus
ACTGTTCTAAGCATTTTTTTTTTTTAAGGAACAAGTAGAGGTATTGTCACATAATCGACTATAATGTCACACTGAAATGTTTTTATGATTATTCGTTGGTCCAGGCAGTTTGCTGAGCACCTGCTCTGTTCCGGGCATCGTCCTCAGCTCTGGGCTGAGCAGCGCGCAAAGCAGCCCGGCCCCTGCCCCGTGGAGCCCGCATCCCAGAGGGTGGAGGGGCCAGTGAGTTAGCTTCATGGTGTGCTGCTTGGTGAGCAGTAGAGCTGAGGAAGGGGTGGAGCCCTGGGAGAGGGGCTGCAGCCCGTGAGGCAGCCAGGGAGACCCCGGAGGAGGTGGCGCCCAGCCTGCGGTGGGGGCAGGGATGAGCAGCCTTCTTTGTAAGAGAAATTTATAGTTCAGTTCTGCACCTGCATTGCCTTACACATATTCCTATTATCAACTTCTGCTTTTAACTTCCTTTCTCTTTCTCTTTTGCCATTGTTGCTTCTTTTCTCATCTTGCTTTTTCACCCTAGTTTTTTTTCCGACTAAGCTGTTTTGGGTCACTTTTTAAACATACATATGTGATATACACATGTGCTTACCTGCATCCATATTTTTTAGCAATTGAACTAGAATGGAATCTGAATTTCTAAGTTTCTCAGATGTCGTTGTCCTTGTCATCACGGTCGTTGGGTGGGTTGTGGTGGAGGGTTGGGTCAGAGGTCATCGTCTCATTAAATGCATTTCCATGGGTGCCTCACAAACTTACAGCAGAAGTAAAATCTGAAAACTGGGATTTTAAGGCAAGGGGGAGGACTGAGAAGCATTTAGACCAGCCGTGGGCAAACTACGGCCCTCGGGCCGAATCCGGCCCGTTTGAAATGAATAAAACTAAAAAAAAAAAAAAAAAAGACCGTACCCTTTTATGTAATGATGTTTACTTTGAATTTATATTAGTTCACACAAACACTCCATCCATGCTTTTGTTCCATCCCTCCGGTCCAGTTTAAGAACCCATTGTGGCCCTCGAGTCAAAAAGTTTGCCCACCCCTGATTTAGACCCTCAGCAACACCACAGAGCTCCTTTCTGGACCCCAGTGTGCCCACCCCCTCGATGATACGGCCTCCCGGCTCAGCTCTGCAGGCTTCCCTTCCTGCTTTCTTCCCCGTCCCCGTTCCTCTTTAATGCCACGATGTGAGTAGCCAGCGGGTAAGAAAATGCTTGTGGCTGAAGATTGTGGGCAGGGCCAGATGCTGAGCCATCTTCCCTGGGCATCCTGCCCTGTCTTGCTCGCAGCCCAGGCTCCGGCGCCACAGAGCCCACCGGCCGTAACTCAGGGCGGCCTGTTTATGTGTCTGGACAGGTGGGAACTGCCTACGCTCACTGGGGGCCTACAAATGACAGTTTGTCTGACAGTCTGTTCTGGCTGATGCTGATTTAAGCAGCCAGGAAGCCGTTGTAAACTCAGCTGAAATGGTGTGGTTTGTGTAAATATTTTGGTTCCTTTCCACGTTGGAGTCAGTTATTTTGAGAAGAACTCCCCCCGCCCCTCCTCCCGAACTCTGGAGCACCTTGTGTCTGTTCTGCAGTGGCTGCCAGTCCCGGGTGGGCTGCTGGGCAAGCTTCCCTCACCCACACAGGCCGGCGGACGGTCTGGAGAAGTGTGTCTTCAGGGGTTGGCCGCCCCCTCTGTGCTGGCCGGGACCTGGGGTGCAGCAGAGGAGAAGTGCACTTAAAGGGCAGCGATTTCCAACCCCAAGGTCTGGAGCTGTGCTCTGCAAGGGATATTTGTCTAACCTTCATTTCTAACTGGAGATGGAATTTTTGTACTCAGGGGATTTTTTTAAAATTTATAATACCTGAATGTGGCTGACATTTAAAAGGTACAAAAGAATATAAATTTTTTTAAAGTCTCCCTTTCTCTGTGTCCCCCAGACACGCAGTTCCTCTCCCAGTGTTTTGAGTATCCTTCCAAAAATGTTTTGTGGGTCTATAAGCATATCAGACATGTTGAGAATTTTTCTTTTTAAGATAAATGGTGCCACCCTGGCTGGTGGGCTCAGTTAGTTGAGCATCATCCCACGCACCAAGAGGTCCCTGGTTCAATTCCCAGTCAGGGCACATGCTCGATCCCTAGTAGAGGGTGTGCAGGAGGCAGCCAATTGATGTTTTTCTCTCTCTCTTTCTCTTCCTCTCCATTCCTTTTTCTAAAATAAAAACATTTTTTAAAAAAGATAAATGGTGCCATATTATATATTCTGTTCTGAACCTTGCTTTTTTCATTTAATATTTTTGTTGAAAATCATTCTAATTAACTACATGAAGTGTTTTCTTTTTTTATACTTCATAGTATTCCATAATATGGATATACTGTTATTTATTTGAAAATTTTCCCCTAGATGGACAATTTTGTTTGTTAATTCTCACCCGAGGATATTTTTTTCCACAGATTTTTAGAGAGCGTGGAAGGAAGGGGAAGGGACAGAGAAACATCTATGTGAGAAAGACATATTGATTGGTTGCCTCCCACACAGGCCCTGACAGGGGCCGGGGATCGAGCCTGCAACCGAGATACGTGCCCTTGACCACGTGCCCTTGACCAGAATCAAACCTGCGACCCTTCAGTCTGAGGGTCAACACTCTCACTACTGAGCCAAACCGGCTAGGTTGACAATTTGATTGTTACTAAGTTTTTACTGATTCTTAAAAGTCATGCTGCAATGCATGTCCTTATTCAGTGACTTGGAAATAAATTTCCAGAAGATGAGCGGCTGTGGTAAGGGCCTGCGCCTCTCATCTCGGTGAGCCGGTGGTCATGTTGTCGTGGTGCAGTTGTGAAGTGCTGCCTTTTACTGTGAGGTTGGCACTGTCTTGTGGGCTCTGCTCGTTCCTTTCCTCCTTGTTCTGTTGTTGTTTTATTGTTGGTTCAGTCTCTTTGCATTTGTAGAAGCTCTTTATGTTTGAAGAAATTAGTTCATTATCTGTGATATCAGTTGTCTTTTGGCTTTGTTTATGGTATTTGTTTGGTTGTTTTTTAATTTAGGTAAAATTGACAACTTTTTAAAATATATATATTTTATTGATTTCAGAGAGGAAGGGAGAGGGGGAGAGAGAGAAAGAGAAATATCAATAATGAGAGAGAATCCTTGATTGGCTGCCTCCTGCACGCCCCCTACTGGGGACTGAGCCCTCATGTGCCCTTGACAGGAGTCAAACCTGGGACCTTTCATTCCGCAGGCCGACACTCTAGCCACTGAGCCAAACCATCTAGGGCTTGACGTTACTTTTTAACATGCAGAAAATAAAAATTTTTATGTAATTGAATCTAGCCACCCTTTCATTAATGAGTTGTGGATTTTGTGTTCTAATTAAAAAGACCTTCCCTACTCTAAAAATTTGTTTTATTTTTTCATTCCAGAACTTACATGGTTTCACTTTTCAGATTTAAATCTTTGTTTCTTGTGGAATTTATTTGTGTATAAGTAGTAATGAGCCACCTGTTGACTTTGTATGGCCTTTTTGAGGTAAAGATGTGGGAGGCGCACACAGGACGACTTGACACACACGCAGAGTGGAAGGGCCCCACGGCAGAGCGCGCCCCTCACTGCACGCGTGGCCCTTCTGTGTGTGGGAGCACTGACGTCCCGCTCTCGGGCAGCTTTCACTTAGAATCGTGTTTCATGTTACACGTGAAGTCCTGGGGCGAAGAAACTCAAGGTTGGGAGCTGACGACTTGCTCAGGAGTTGGAGTGATGAGCGAGGGAAGCCGGGTGGAGCTGCAGTTCTCGGTCTTGTTGAGGTTGTATTTGGAATACGGTGAGCGGGCTGCTTGTTTGTTCGTTTGTTTGGGTGTCAATTAGCAGTTACCTTCCACTTCCCCTCGTTTGAATCCAAATCATTACAGCACTAGGTTACGTTCCCCAACTCCAGAGAAAGCCCGAGTTTTCCTTTCCACTGTTAAGGCTCCAAGCATGCCCCCCTGGCTGCGGGCCCGAGGGGCTGTTAGCGGTCCTCCCGTGACTTGCAGGATGGCGGGATGACGCCAACAAACTCTCGAAGCACGAAATCTGAGTTGCCATGTCCTCCAGCTGCCTGTGAACAGCTGCTGCGTGTTCCCTGGAAGTGGTCTCCGCTTTGGCTCGGACGCTCCGACGACCGCCCCTGCTGGCTCTACTCCTGTGTGAAGTCGTGGAAAGTGCTTTCTCACTAAAGGCTGTGACGGGCACCTTGCCAGCCTGGGTCTAGCTCGGGTCATGTGCCCTGTCCTGCGGAGCCGTTGTCAGGTGTTTTCACTTGGCGGTGTCCTCCCGCGCGCAGCCCTTTTGCCTCCTTGCCGGGCACCGCAGTACCTTCCCGCTCCCCTCGGGGGCTGCTCTCACACGGCTTCTGTCCTGGCCGCTCTGGGCGCGTCCAGCTCACAGGGCCCCCACCAGGATGAGACTTTTACTGGTGACCTGGCACCGGTCACGTTCACCAAGGAGGTTGACGTGCCTTCCTCCTCCCCTGAAAAATTAAGGGACCAGTTTGTCAGTGAGCCCAAAATCAAGGACCCTTCCAGAGGGCTCCCCACCCCCCAGTCAGGAGGACGTACAGAAACCCGCTCTGTGAAGTGCCTGAGAGCTTTGTCATGTTCCTAAATACTTTGTAAATTTTTGATGTGACCCCTTGTGCTTCCTGCCTGGGAGACGAAGCTCAGCCTCCCCTCTGTGCTGCTTTTTAGAAAAATCAGTGTAGGTCTTCCCTGCACCCATCATGGCCCAGTGACTGCCCACTCCAGCTCGCAGCATGGCACCGTCCCCGGTGCCTGAGGCGCCTCGGGCGTTGTGTGGCAGCTATAGGACTCGCCATGACCTCAGTTCGCAGGTGGAGATGCTTCTGCACCAAGTTTTCACTTGAAACCAATAGGATTGGTGAGACCTGGGAAAGCCTGTGTTGTATAAATGGCCCGAGCCAGGCCCCATGGGGGGTGTCTCAGCCCTCACTTGCCGTCTGTGTCTGTCCCCAGGGCCTCCTCCCAGAATCCTACCCTCCTCCATTCCCGCTCACCTTCCTGGTATCGCCTCCCCAGGTGCCCTCAGTATTCTGCTCGCCTCTGGGCTTCCTTCTCTGGTCCCTCTACCGTGGCTCCCTTATCATGTTCCTAAATATTGTGTATATCTCCGCTGGCTAAACACCTTCCGTGGTGCCCATTGCTGGAGCACAAGTCCAGATTCCTCAGCCTGGGTGTCATGGCTCTGCAGAGAATGAACCTGTCAGCTTCTGTACCTGGTTTTCTCTCTCACCTGTACCCTCTTTTCCTCACTCAATATTTATACCCACTGTTTCCCTCTACACTTTGGTTTATAGCTTTTCCTTATTGGAATGACTTTCTCCATTTCTTTTGGTTGAAATTCCACCCTTCTTTAAAGCTTGCTCATTCATTCACTCAACACATTTTAAAAAATATATATTTTTATTGATTTCAGAGAGGAAGGGAGAGGGCGAGAGAGATAGAAACATCAGTGATAAAGAGACTCATCAGTTGGCTGCCTCCTGCACGCCCCCTACTGGGGATCGAGCCCACAACCCCAGCATGTGTCCTGACCAGGAACTGAACTGATCTCCTGGTTCATAGGTCGACACTCAGCCACTGACCACATTTTTTTGAGACTCACATGTTTTTGAGAATCTACTGTGTGCTCCGGAGTTCCAGAAGTGAAGAAGTAAACGAAAGAGTCACCCAGCTTTTGAAGGACTCAGAGTTGAAAGAAAGAGACAGATATTAAACAAGCACATAGAAGCACGGTCACAAACTAAAATACATGCTCGTGGGGAAAAGGAACCAAGTGCTGAGAGGTGGGAAGCAGGGAAGGTCCCAGTAAACAGCGGTGGGACCAGGGTCCGGCTCAGGGAGGGGATGTCGCGTCTCTAGAAAACCGGCCCTCCCCGAGGTCAAGGTTGCAGATTCGATTCCCGGCTCCTCCGCAGCTCTCAACGCCAGCACGCATTTGGCACAGGCCTGGCTGGTCTTGTTTTATGCATGGCCTGCCTCCCTGAGCAGATCAGAGACTTTCAAGGGTAGTGATGACAGTTCGTTTTTATAGGCCCTTGGGCTCCCTCTCCCAGAACGGCAGGTAGAAATGGGAGTCGGCAGTGAGAGACCCCAGGAGGACGATGGGGGTCCCGTCGCTCCCGGGAGCTCAAGGTTTGGATGCGAAGGCCTCGCCAAGCTGGGGCACAGGCGGCTTCCTTTTTCTTCCTGAGGGAGACGTGACAAGTCCTCCTTCAGCTCAGCCTTACATGGTAACTGTCACTTTTTCATTCTCTAGTTACAAGTAACAGCCCTTTTATGCTACCGCTGAGGGATTCTAGACAACATGTGGAATAATTTGCTTTGCAGATGGGAGCCTAGAAATTTATGGATTTCAGGAGAGGTTTATTGCTGATGTTTTATGGATTTCTCCAGTTAATAGAATAGCAGCCCCACCTCCATGTCTTTGCGTTGAAAATGTTGCTTTATGAAAACATTCTAATTTAGAAAGGAGGGGTTGAATTTGACATTTAAATGCCAATGTAAGTTTTAAGCTAACCCCATTTACTGCCTGCCCTGCCCCCTCCATAAAGCACGTTAGCGTCTGTAAAGAATGTTGAAAATAGAAGGCCCTTGTACAGCTCTTTCTGCTTCCAGTGTCGTATATTTAAGTCAAGAGCAGAAATCGGGTTGGCCAGTTCTTGGCCCTAAGCTTTTATGTTAGATTGAGGAGCAAAGCGCCAAGCAGACACGGTGTAGTGTGGTGACAGCGCTGGCCCTGCGGGGTGCCCCGCCCCATGGCTCCCCAGGGCGGGCTGCGGCAGCACAGGTGCTCGGCTTAGCAAGTCCTCCGCTGATCCCGTGTCTGACCATTTACCGGCTCTCTAGGCCCTTATCCGGTAGAGCAGACGAGTCAGTGTCTCTGACGGGGTGGTGCTGGCAGAACTGAGGGAGCTTCCCAAAGCCCACCTTTAAAATATTAGAACTATTGCTGTGGACCCAGAAGTCAGGTCCTTGGTGAGTGTCCCGTCGGGTGTTCGCGCAGAGGCCTGGCCATGCTCCCTGCAGACGGCGCTGGCTCTCTGCTAGTCCCCCTGCAGGGTCCCTTCATCCTGGGCCGCAGCCCGAGCACTGGGTCCTAAGGCGGAGCCCGTGACAGGTGCGTGTCCTTTGCTTGGTGCCCTGGGAGGGATCACTTGTCAGTGGGCCTGGCAGACTGGGTGCCACAGCCTGTACAGCCGGCTCTTGGGGCAGAACTCCACCAGGTGCTGTCTTTGGAGTCATCGGCGGTGTCGATACCCACAGTGCCTTAGGTCAGTCATCCCACAAAGCCACATCTGCTGGGTCTTGACCCGGCTTGTGAAAAGTGCTGTCTGTCCCTGGCTGGGGTGGCTCAGTTGGTTGGGGGTTTTCTTGTGCACTGAAAGGTTGCTAGGGGGCATGCAGGAGGCAGCCAATGGATGTTTCACTCTCACATCTTTGTTTCTCTCTTCCTCTCCCTCTCCCTCTCTCTTCCTCTCTCTCTCCAAAAAATAAATAAGTAATAAAATAAATCAGCCCTAGCTGGTTTGGCTCAATGGATAGAGCATTGGCCTGTGGACTGAGAGGTCCCAGGTTCGATTCCAGCCAAAGTGACATGCCTGGGTTGTGGGCTCAACCCCCAGTGTGAGGTGTGCAGGAGGCAGCTGATCAGTGATTTTCTTTCATCATTGATGTTTCTATCTCTCTCCCTCTCCCTTCCTCTCTCTGAAATCAATAAAAAAATATTTTTTAAAAGAAGTCAATAAAAAAATATATATTTTTAAAAGTGCTGTCTGCATTTGTATAGCACTGTGTATTCCTCTCAGCTTGTGGCTGTGCCCTTTACTTGATTAAGTTTAGACATTGTTCCCTACTTGTATTAATTAAAATATATTTCCAGCCCAGCTGGTGTGGCTCCTGAATGTCGACCCATGAACCAGGAGGTCATGGTTCGATGCCCGGTCAGAGCACATGCCCAGGTTGCAGGCTTGGTCCCCAGTAATGGGGCATGCAGTAGGCAGCCAATCGATGTTTCTCACCAATGTTTCAATTTCTCTCCCTCTCCCTTCCTCTCTCTCTAAAATCAATAAAAGCATATTTTTTAAAAAAGTTTTTAATGCATTTCCAAGCCTTAGTAGGCTTAGCATACTTAGGCCAGTGTCATTACGTCATGTGCTAAATTTTGTGATGTGGTGGTGTGTCTGCTTCTTCAGCGTTGAGCTGGGGAAGGAAGTGCAGCCTGTGCTACGCTGGGCTGTGCTTGTTAGAGGCTGTGCTTGTTAGAGGCGATCAGATCACCAAGGTGAGGGCTCACGTCCCAGGAGGGGAAGCCCAGCAGTGAGCAGAGCCGACACCTGTGGGAGCACAGAGGGGCTGACTGGCTGAGCAAGCCTTGCTCCTGAATCCCGGTACAGTGAGACAAAACACCGTGCAAAAGCGCCAAGGTGGTGTGCGAGACCAGATCAAGGGAACAGTTCCCTTTACACGCAGTAGTCAGCCTGTGGGGCTCATTACTCTGTGAGCAGGTGCAAAACGTTGGCTTAGGAACCGGCTCGCTGGGAAACAGGCGAAAAGGCCCTGCCGGCCTCCCGGGAGCCTCCGCACCTGGCAGGACACAGGCTCAGCCAGCAGGTAAGTATGAGGTGGCAGCTACGGGTCCGGCACGTGCTGGGTGTTGGGTGCAGGGACTGTGATGAAGGACACGGCTCCTTCCCTTAGGGAGCTTCCCTGAAAGAAGTCGGGGTGCCCCTGGAGAGGGAGGGGGAGGGCAGCAGTCTGAAGTAGGGACTAGGAGCTTGTCGCAATGATGTGTTTCCCTGTTTTTACTGACGTTTTATGGGTTAGATCAACAAAGATCGTTTCCTAAATAGGCATTTATGTATACCTTCCATGAGACAGAAGATGTTTGCTGTTCACATATAAAGGATTGTTTTCACTTGGCCTGGCTTGGCGAGGGGCTCCTGCGATTACGGGCGGGGCGAGCCCTCCTGGTGCTGCCGATGCTGGGCTCTGCCTCCACCTGTGCCCTCAACGCCGCGCTGACACATGGGGCTTCGGGCGGAGCTTGGCTTAACTGGTTCTTCCCCACCTCCAGCCGGCCACGCTGATCAGAGGTGGCCACGCTGGGTCGTCAGACACCAGACAGCCTCACTCCTCTTCTTGGTTCCACGGTGATTTGTTGGGTATCAGTTCCTCCGTCTGTGAAACAGAATAAAACATTTCCCGCAGGTTCCTGTGGAATCTGCAAAGTCAGTGCACTGCCTGTGACACGGGGGAGAGGCGTGCAGAAGCCAGGCCTCGGAAACAGCGGCTCCCACTCTGCCCTTCACAGGGGCTGCCCTTCACAGGGGACTGCCCACCGCTCCCCCCACGGAGCCCTGCTTTGCATGCAGAGCAGGAAAGCTATTAGCACCAGGCTCATCTAAAACCCCGCGAGGGGGTTATCAGAGCGTCCTTCATTCTAGTGAGCAGCTCCGTTTTCCCTCCGCCGTGGGAGGGATTCCATGCCATAATCCAGCAGGGAGGGCCAGTTGTGGGCATGGATTTCATGCTGGTGCTTCTGTGTTCTCTGGCTGGTGTCGGACATAGTCCTCACTACCTCAGCAGCACCTTTAATTGGGGGCATTGCCGAATGGGACTGACCCCAGGAGGGTCTCGGGGTCAGGGCTGCTTTGATTGACAGTGAAACCTCAGAGCTGGGAGGTTCCCTAAATATGAGTTGCCACCTTTCAGGTTAGTAAGCAGGCCCACAGAGGATGTGACCTACCTTGGTGGTGCCCAAACCTCAGTTGGCTGGCAACATCTTTGCACAGAGCGGGCACTCCCAGCTGCGGAGGAAAAGAGCAGGCCCAGGCCTCCTGGGAGTTGTTTGAGTAACGGAGCTCATTGTGCCATTTTGGGTTTGAGCTGCCAGCACACCAAACCTGTTCTGCTTCGGCTGCTGATCGGGAGTGTTGGAAGGTCCCTCCGTCTGAAGCAGACGCCGGCTGGAAAGTTTAACCTGGTGGCTGGCTCTCTCCCTCCTCGGTGGTACCTGGAAGCAGTGGGTTCAGTGTGACCGCGGGCGGCTGCACCAGCTGCACCTGGGAACTGGTGAGAAGTGCGAGGTCCTGGCTGCTCCCAGGCGCTGAACGAGGCGCCGGGTGGAGCCCAGCCACCAGTGTCCCACAAGCTCTCCCGGTGGCTCCCTCGCCATGGAAATGACAGCCCTGCTTCGAGAGCTCGGTGTCAGCAGGGCGTCCTCCGGCGTGAGCCGGCCTGCGGCGTGAGCACGCGAGAACCAAGTGTGGGGTGCAGAGCACTGGTAATCGAGTAAATTTCATGCAAGTTTTATCTGACACAGTACATCCATTCCAGTTACTGTGCTAGCGGGAATCAGGCAAGTCAACAGCAGTTTGTATAAACGGCGGTAACGAGTATCACCCGCGCACATCAAGTTCTTACGGTCCCCCCAGTAGCTTTCTAGTGTCTGATAAGCTATGGTGTGAGCAGTTTCCTCATTACCTAGATATACAGCCTCAGACACCCAGGGGTACACTCGTTCACAGATGAAATTTGGCTCCAGTTTCCTAACTGTTGGTTGCCCTGTGACCATCTGTCTTAGGTGGAGTTCCCCCCAAAATCTGGATTTGCATGCAGACAGCTTCTTCGGGAGGCGGGCCCAGACGCACTGTCGGGGAATAGGGGTGAGAGGAAAGCAGAGCATAAGGGGTTTGTTACGGGGGCCCCGAGCCGGCCTGCTGGGACCCTGGCAGGTGCCTCAGTTCCCCACCGTCTGTGCAGGGAGCCTGGCTATTTATCTGCCACCCAGGTCAGTCTGGGTGAGGGCGGCTCCCTGGGGGGAGGAGGGCAAACACTAAGCCCGTCTGCCCAGGGTGCCGGCTGGAGCTCCGGTGGCCCACGGGGACCCTCCGAGTTGCAGGGGCTTGCTGTTAAAAACGCCGATTGGCAGGCTCAGAAATGATGCTGCCGAGCAGTGCAGGCAGGTACCGACGCGCCCGCCCGTGGTCCCAGGCCAGGCACGCAGGCTCTCCTCGATGCGCCCGGCCCACCAGGGTCCCCCCGAGCACCACCGCTGTCTCAGGCCTCTCAGGACAGACCTGCTCCTGGCTGCCGTGCTGGAGGGGCTGTGGCGGGCAGGGACTCGGTCACGCAGCAGCTGCCGCGGGGGATGGCAGGGGACGGAAGGAGGGTGCAGTGCAATGAGACTCCAGGTCTCAGGGTCGGAGCCAGGCAGGGGCAGGTGGAGTATATGTGCAGCCCCGGTTGTCACTGGGTGCGTGGGCTCTCTCTGCCCTTGGGGAGAAGGGAGAAGCAGGGGTCGGGGCACTGGTAGGAGGAGAGACAGAAGAGGGTCTTAAACGTCTCGCCAGCAAAGCCCGCACACCCTTTCCCGCCGCCCCACAGCCTGCGTCCTGCCCACGTTTGTGTTCTGGCCCATCCGGTGGGGAGACGGGAGCTGTGCCAGGCCTCCCTGGGGGTCTGTTGGCCCGATGTGGCTGCTTACCAGGCTGGTGAGGACGGAGAAGCCAGAACTTGCGTTCTTACTGTGATAATCCTCAGCACAGCCTTGACTGGTCCGCCATGCAGGGGCAGTGAGGGACAGTGCGCGTGCCGGGTGGTGACGCTCGGCGGTGGGTTGCCAGCTGCCTTTATTCTGATGATGTCCGTCCTGTTTTTGTACTTCGGTTGTCCTTTTATAAAGCAGAGAGGATAGTTTTCATGTGTACCTAAAATTCCTTTCCTTTATTCATGCTTTTTGTTTTGAAACTAGAGGCCCAGTGCATGAAATTTATGCACGCGTAGGGTCTCTAGGCCTGGTCGGCGATCAGGGCCTTCCGGCTGCTGGCCGGGGCCTTCCTTCGTTCTGCGCCACCACCTGGTGGTCAGCACACATCATGGTGAGCAATCGAACTCCCCGTCTCCCGGTCGAACTCCCGAGGGGACACTTTGCATATTAGCCTTTTATATATCTAGAAGATAGATAATTTAGATTCATAGGAGGTTGCAGAAAGAAAACAGAGAGGTCCTTTAGTTAGTACCCTTTACCCAGTTTCTGCTGATGGCAACACGTTACATAGCCCTGGGCCAGTCTCGGACCAGGAGGTTGCATCGGTGTGACCTGACCGCAGGCCTCACTCCTGGCTCACCAGCGTTGCACGCGTGCCCTGGCTCTGGCCGCCTTGTTCTGCGCAGGTTCGCGCAGCCGCCCTCTCAAGCAGAGCTGTTCAGCTTCACAGCCATCTCCCTCACACTTCCGTCGTGATAATTGAAAGTCCTTATTTGCCGTGATGAAAGTTGGCAACCTTCAAACATTCTTGTTATCACAACTAGGGGAGGGGGGCGCAGGGCTCACAGACTTGCTAAGTTTAGGGACCACGGCCCCGGTCCCCTGTTGAGGGGGACAGCGCAGTGCTCTGCCCAGAGCCATGTTCCTGAGAGAGGCAGGGCCAGGGATGCAGGGACCTGAGGGTGAGGAAGCTCAGTTTCACCTCAGGTCTTTCTCCCTCAGGGCTCAGCTCCCTGGAGGCTTAAGGATCTTCGCAGGGGCTGCTCCATCCTGCCCCCACCCCGCCTGCAGAATCCATGGGGAGCTCAGCAGAGGCAAGAAGCAAGGGTTCGCCCTGGCTGCCCGTCTCATTGACTCGGCTGAGTCACAACCCCCCTGAGCCTTAGTTTCCCTTCCTGCCTCGTGCGGCCCTCGCCTTCCTGTCCCGGTTTCCACCACCCGGTGCCAAGAGCCAAGGGCTGAGCTTGTTGATCCCTGTACCAGCTGTCCTCACTCATTCCCGCTTCTGGGAGCAAATAACTAAAAAACAAAAACAGGTTAGAGATTTCTACTTCACAGTTTTGACTAAACCATCCTGTTTATTTTCAACCATGTAGGAGCATTTTTGAGATTCTGATACATGTGTGCATGCACATGCGTGCGCACATATGCACACACACATATACATATGCACGCATACAACACACATGTACACATATACATGTATACACAAACACGTGCAAAGATACGTATAGACATGCACACATGTGTACGTGTGTGCACATGTACATGTACATACATGCACACATATACACATGCACACAGCCAGAGCACAGAGATATCTGAGAAAAGCAAATCTCTGCTGGTCATGGCGCAGTGGCAGTACACTCCCTTCAGTCTGAACTTGCTTTCTCTGCACCAGTCCGTTTGTTGCTCAAGCACTGGGTTGTGTAAGAGGTGGACGCAGAAGCCAAGGCTCCCCGCACCTCAGTGAACAGTGGAGCTGGGGAGCCCCGCCTGGAACCCCTGACCTTTTGCTCTGGACGCTCGTGGCCTCAGCAAGCTTCCCTTCGCCCCCCTTCTCTCCACAGCCTCAGGGACTGGCACACTGGTCAGGCCGCCTGCGGGTCTCCCACTCCCCTCTGTTCCCCGCCCAGAAGGCTTCTGTATCTGAAATAAGCACACAAGCCCCTTTTAAGTGTTTACTGCTTGTTGAGCAAAACAAAAGTGGGAAGCAGTGGCTGCCTGTAAATAGGCAACAATGGAGATGTTGTAAAATCATTGGAAGAACTAAAAGTGGTCGTGGCCCCGGTTCTTGCTCACAGTAACAAACGGGCTCTCCTGACATCGCCCTGAGACTGTCGCTCCCACTCCTTCCTGCAGGGCCCTGCCTCACACAGGCCCCTCGAGGACAGTTCTTGGCGGCGATAAACGCTTGCAAACCCGCAGAGACTCTCGGTGTGGTTGCTGTGGAATCCGGTGCAGGCGAGGCTGGAGAGAGTCTGCGGGCGGTGGCCCGGGTCTCAGTGCAGAGGTCTCCCCGAGGGGAGAGGGCAGCGTGCCGTCTTCCTGCCTTCCCTCCCGGCGTGCACTATCCCAGGCTCTTCTGAGAAAATGTGCTTTGCACTTGCAACTGGCAAGGCTTCCTTGCCAACGCGCTGGGAGTGCAGGTCCGCAGGGCTCCGGGGCGCGGGCTCCGCCGCGGCTGATTTGGAAGGTGTGTTCTTGCTGTTACCCAGGGTGCTTGTGTTTTTGAACCTGAAGTTTGGCCCCATGTAGGGAGTGGATATTCTCAGGAGTCCCAGAAGCCCCGTGACCTCGCCTGCCGCCGCCGAGATGCAGGCCTCGCTGCTCTCCCTTTCCCAGGACTGTTTCCTCACACGGGTCCTTCCCGTGCCTCCCCTTCCTCTCCAGCCAGGGAGCCCCTGACCCTGAGCTCTGGCCCCAGAACCCACTGGGTTACTTCAGGGACATCAAGTTGTGCTGCTGCTGCGAGGCCAAGTAGAGGGGCGGGGGCTGTGTTGTGGAGGAATACTGCCAGGATGGTCAGCCAGAGGCCGGGGTGGAGCATTGGTCCAGGAGGGGGCGTTTAGTTCCGCGTATCGGCCGTGTTCCAGGTCTGAAGCTATATGGCAGGCATGTGGACGGGCCATGTGTTACTGTTACTGAATCATAATATTGTAAAATAGACTCCTGGATTCTAAGAAATATTTTACTTTTAAAAAAGGAGAGAACACAGTTCTTGTGCCGAGGTCAGCACGGGCTGATGGAGAGGCTGTTGCTGCAGGAACTCAGGGACCCAGTGAGGGTGCGGTGGGGGAGTTCACCTGGGAAGAGGGAAGCGCCACTCTCCCCTCTCGCGTCCTCTTCGGGAAAAATCTCAGGTCCCAGCAAGGTGTCCGCCGCGAACAAACCCCTCCCTAGGAGTCCGGGAGCTGTGCCACGCCGCTGAAGCTCCTCATGTGCTTCCCGCTGGGTAGTGACCACGCCTGCCCAGTGCTCAGTCCTGCTGGGCCCACGGGAAGCACAGAAGAGGCTCCCGCAGCCCGTGCGCACGGCAGGGCCAGCACCGCCGCCAACATGCTTGTGTGCGGTGTCCGTTCGGACGGCAGGCGGGGCTGCCCGGCCACAGGATTCTAAGCTCGATGCAGCCAGTCCGAGGCCGCTGGCAGGGCACCGGCCTAGCAGACCAGGCCGTGTTATCAAATGTGTTATCGAATTTAATCCCCTCACCACCCTCGAAGCAGGTGTTGTCATTCCAGTTTACAGGCGAAGTTCAGGCAGCTGATGTGTTTTTCCAAAGGGAGACCAAGCATAAAGCCTTGCTCTGGCTCTGAAAACGTTCCGTTAGATCACACACGGCGTGGGAGATACTGGGGCTTGAGCTGGTCCTGAGGGAATGGTAGGTGAGGGGTGGGGTGCAGAGGAGGCAGAGACCTGCCCGGCTCAGGCTCGGTATCGGCACAGCCGGAATGTAGGTAGTGGCAGCTCCATCACCAGACCTCCAGCCGGTCAGGCATCCCATGTGCTCTGTTGTCCGGACTCCTGAGCTCCGCTTTCCTGCCCAGCACATGGTGACCCCCCACGCACCTGTCATTCACATGGAGTGTTTCCACGTATCGCGTCCTCCATGATTACATTTGGGGGCAAAAGGATGCTCTGCCATAATTTTTGTGCTCCTTGTCGGGCTGGGGTAGGCCCAGGCACAGACTCCTTCCTGGCTCAGGCTTCTTCTTTGGGTTGCCCTTGGATGCCCTTGAGCATCACAGCCCATCTGTGAGTCTTAGGGGACTCCAGCTGCTTTGCCTCTCTGCCCCGTGATCTGCCAGGGGAGGTCAGGGGACTGTGGGGAGGGAAAGGTCTTCTTAGTTAATGCGTGAGCCTCTGGCTCCGTGCTCCCAGCTCCAGGGCAGGGTGGACTGAGGGCAGCTCCTGCTCACCCCGCTGACCTGTGTGAGGGGGCCTCCGGGTTGATAGGATGTCAGTGCTCGTGACGTGCTCATGCCTTTGGTCTGTAACCAGACGATCCCAGGACCCTGGCGGCTGGCCCTGGCCCGTGAGTGACAGTGATCAGTGAAAGCAAAAGGCATTGTTCAAAGAGGAGCCACGATGTGGGGAGTCACCTGGAGCTGTTTTCCGCCCTCAGTGGAGAGACTTTTTAGGAAAAGCAGACGGAGAGGATTCTGTGTCTGGAGGGAAAGTGGTTAGAGCAGTGGTCGGCAAACTCATTAGTCAACAGAGCCAAATACCAACAGTACTTCTTCAAAATAGACTCGCCCAGGCCGAAAACCGACTTCTGCGCATGGGCCACGAAGTTTCAATCGCACTGTACGTGCGCGCCCGCGTGGTATTTTGTGCAAGAGCCACACTCAAGGGGCCAAAGAGCTGCATGTGGCTCTCGAGCCGCAGTTTGCCGACCACGGGGTTAGAGGATCCTGCCCGGGCAGCTGCCGTGTTGATGGCGGATGGGGTACCAGGCACTGCAACTCCCCCAGGGCCTCCCTACAGACAGTGAGTGGGACAGGGTTGTTTAGTTAATTACAAAACTCAGTTAAAGGGAGCGGTCACTTTTTAAAAGTATCTCTTTATTGATTTCAGAGAGGAAGGGAGAGGGAGAGAGAGATAGAAACATCAGTGATGAGAGAATCATTGATCAGCTGCCTCTTGCACGCCCCCTACTGGGGATCAAGCCCACAACCCGGGCATGTGCCCTGACCGGTCAAACCCGTGACCTCTTGGTTCCTGGGTCGACGCTCAACCTCTGAGCCACACCTGGCTGGGCAGGAGAGGTCATTTTTAAAAGGAATACAGACATTTGAATTTACTCAAACAAGTAGGTGTGTACCCCAGCCTATTGATGTGGGCTCCCCACGTGGACCTACATGGGCAGCTAATTCAGAGTCCTGTCCTATTACACGAGCCATATCCACAGCACATCAGTGACTTAAACTTCCAGTTTAAGTTTTTTAAGGTAAAGCCAGCTCTGGCAGGCGTGGCTCAGTTGGAGCGTCATCCCCTACACCAGAAGGCTGTCGGTTCGATTCCCGTTCAGGGCACATACCCAGGTTGCGGGTTTGATCCCCAGTTGGGCACGTGCAGGATGTAACCAATCGATGTTACTCTCACATCAGTGTTTCTCTGTTTCTCTCTCTTTCCTCTCTCTCTTTTCCCTCTTTCTTCTTTCTAAAATCAACTATTTTTAAAAATCAAAGCAAGAATTTAGCCACTTGTGATGCAATCTCAGTACAGAATTCATTTAGGATTTTTACATTTCTCCAACACTTAATTGAAGAACGCATTTTAAAAAAATGATTGTCACAGAAACAGCTCTTGTTACACTCACTTGTTTCATCACTTATGTGATGTTTAATTACATTTTCTCTTTCCATCAGCAAATACAGCGTCTTACACAGGGTTGGAAATGACCCCAGCTGACTCTCGGTCAGCGAACGCAGTGGGTGGGAGCAGCAGGCCCCTGGTGCGTGAGAGAAGCCTGCCTGCTGCCCACCCACCCAAATCCGCACCCCGCCCCCCACCCCGCCGCCGCCCGAGCTGGGAATCGGTGGTCTGCAGTTACTAACTGGTAGGTTGGTGAAGCAGAGGTCGTGGGCAGACTTGCAGGGTGGGTGCTGCTATCTCTGTTACGGGTGCCCATGCTGGTTCCACAGTCTCTGCCCACCTGCCTGCCCTGGAGCCTCCAGGCCTCACCGGCTCCTGCGGGAAGGGCAGGCGTAGGCCTGTGCTGGGACCCTGTTCCCTCTCCCTCTTCGGTCTTGTCCTCTGTTCATACAAGGAGCCTCCTTTCTCGAGGCGTCACTCCGCCCGGAAAGGTGTTGTCCTGAACGCGGCCTCCCGCCGAGTGTCCCGGAAGCAGCTGTCGGTCACACGCACGTTCTCAGCATTGTCTGCCAGAGGAGGCCCGTCCCGCGGGCTTGTTCTTTAACACACACACACACACACAGGAACCTGGGTTTTGATGAACTTGTTTTTTAGGTAGAATTCTGTTTATTTTGGCACCAGATGAGTGTGAATCAGGAGTGCAAACCCTTTCTAATCTCACATGAGCCGGGAGCTGGTCCTGCGAGGACTGTTTGCCGGCAGCTGTGGTTGTACAGGGGCTGCGGGTGGTTCTGGGTGTGAGGAAGGCTGGCAGCTGGCCAGGTGGGTACTGAGGGAAACCCAGTGACCTGTGGGCTCGGTCACCTGATGTCAGAAGGTCCTTGGTGCCGCTGCTGTGGCCCGGCCATGGCAGGGACCGGAAGCTCCAGGAGCGGGGCGGACGGAGCAGCTCTCACCGCCGGGCTCACCGCGCAGGAGCCTGGCTCACTTCTAGGGAGAGGCCTTTCAGGGAACGAGGCGTCGCACGGAGACCCGTGTGCTTGACGAAGCGCAGAGTCTGCGCAAACTCGTGTCATCGTGACGTACAGCTTGTTGGGCTCTGTCTGCACCGAGCACCCACCAAGACGGCCCTTCGCCAGATCTTTGCAGCAGCTCTCTTCGCCTCTGAGGAAACTGAGGCCTGAGGAAGAAAGGTGATTTGTCCACAACAGTGGTCCCCTGGGGAGGACATTTTTCACACTTTATAGAAAAGGAAGTTGAAAAAATATTAAGTGACCTGGCCCTGGCTCCACAACTAATTACGTGGATTTTGAACTCAAGTTTTTTAATCCAAAGTCCTCATTTTTCCCGCCGCTCCCACTGCCTTGTCAGTGGTCTGGCCCACATGTGGGAGCTGTACTCTGAGCCCTAATAGAGCAGAAGCGAGGCCCTGAATAAGGTGGGCGCGGGGAGTCGGGCAGTGGTTCGTGTTCCAGCCTGTGACCGTGGGCGCTCCGTATTTCTTCTCATGCTTGGTTTTCTGTTCTGTAAAATGGGAAGAATCCTTGCCCTCCCAGGCGTGTGTGTGGATGAACCAATCCGAGGGAGGGAGGCATGAGCTGGTGTGCAGTGCCGAGGCCCATGGGCGGAGCCAGCCCTAGGGCCCAGACCCCCACCCCCGCCCCCAAGGCTCTGTGATCACTGATCAGAGCACTTTCCGAAGAGAAGGCTACGTCTTCACCTGAATTGAATCCTCAGCAAAGGTGACCTGAAGTAATGAGCTCTCAGCACATCACACGCCTCTCCCTGGCTCCGGCGGTGCCTGCGGGTGGACTTGGTCTCCTCCTTCATTGCTTCAGGCTGTAAAGGATACAAACGCATCCTGCCAGCCTAGT
Source organism: Myotis lucifugus (assembly GCF_000147115.1). Taxonomy (NCBI): domain Eukaryota; kingdom Metazoa; phylum Chordata; class Mammalia; order Chiroptera; family Vespertilionidae; genus Myotis; species Myotis lucifugus. The sequence continues at coordinate 417,901 of NW_005871644.1, forward strand.
GCTGCCCACGGAGGGGTCAGGGTCTGTCAGCCCCGCTAGCCTGAGCCAGTTTCCCGGGCCCCCTCCCTGGAAGGAGCAAGAGGGAGCTCTGTCAAGACTGGGTCACCTGGTTCTGGCAGAGCGAGCACGCCCAGCAGAGAGGCTGCGCTTCGAGCCCGGGACGCTGTGCCCAGACAGTGACGTCAGCCTCCCTCCTGCCTCTCTTGTTTCCCTGGCCTGTGGGCACGTCTTTGCTCATTAGCGTGTTGAGCAGAGTTCATTAGAAATGAAATGCAAACCAAGGTTGAGCTTATAATTTCTTTTTCTCTAAGAGATTTGATCCTGAAAGAGGTTTTCCCCCCAGTATTTTATTCTGAAAACATTTGAACATTCAGAAAACTGGAGAGAGACTTGCAGAGTGCATACCTCCATCCCCACTGAGAGCCTCGGCTCCCGGTTAGCGTGTGCTGTACTTGCTTTATCTCGTGTCTCTCCACATCTCAGCCTACTTAAAAACCCGTTATTTCCCATGCATTTCAAACATGCAGCCATCGGTACATGTCATCCTTAAACATGTTATCATACCTAACATTAACCAGCCTTCAGTATTTTCCTATGGTTACTTGGGGGAGTAAATTTATGCAGAGTTAAATGCATAAATCTTTAATCTACCATTCCCTGAGTTTTGATAAACACATACATTTGTGTGACCAGATTCCTGTCAAGATATGGAATATCATCACCACCAGAAAGTCCCTCATGTCCCTCTCCGGTCAGTTCCTGCCCCTCCCCCCGGAACTCCTGGTGTTCCCATGCCGTGGGCTCGGGCTGCCTCTGGCTTCATGGGACGGACTCGCTGCAGCACGTGCTCTGTGTGAGGCTCACCTGAGAGGTTAGCTAGTGCTTTACCGTGCAGTTCAGGGACTCTCTCAGCCTCATTTACCCGACGTCTTCCTGTTCCCGAGTTCAGAGCTACTAGCAAGCTGCAGGACACCCCCGGACAGCGATGGAGGCTGGCAGTGTGTTTGTTAGTAGATGCAGTTTTCGTTTGACATCGTAAACATATAAGTGTGGTGCTCAGAACTCCACATCTGACCACCCGGATGCTACGAGGCAGGTGCTCCCTGCAGAACCTGAGCCGCGGTGGGCGTCCGTCGGACCCTTTCCCGGCCACACTGCTGAGGAAATGGACCTCAAGTGGGAGCTTGGGGTGTTTCCTGGGGCTAGTTCACCGCGTAGCCAGGCTAACAGTCAGTGCGCTGGGGCGCCCTGCGCCTGTGGGAGGACGGGGCCCAGGGGA
>NW_005871644.1:419279-435013 GCF_000147115.1 Myotis lucifugus
ACAGACAGTGAGTGGGACAGGGTTGTTTAGTTAATTACAAAACTCAGTTAAAGGGAGCGGTCACTTTTTAAAAGTATCTCTTTATTGATTTCAGAGAGGAAGGGAGAGGGAGAGAGAGATAGAAACATCAGTGATGAGAGAATCATTGATCAGCTGCCTCTTGCACGCCCCCTACTGGGGATCAAGCCCACAACCCGGGCATGTGCCCTGACCGGTCAAACCCGTGACCTCTTGGTTCCTGGGTCGACGCTCAACCTCTGAGCCACACCTGGCTGGGCAGGAGAGGTCATTTTTAAAAGGAATACAGACATTTTAATTTACCCAAACAAGTAGGTGTGTGCCCCAGCCTATTGATGTGGGCTCCCCACGTGGACCTACATGGGCAGCTAATTCAGAGTCCTGTCCTATTACACGAGCCATATCCACAGCACATCAGTGACTTAAACTTCCAGTTTGAGTTTTTTAAGGTAAAGCCAGCCCTGGCAGGTGTGGCTCAGTTGGAGCGTCATCCCCTACACCAGAAGGCTGTCGGTTCGATTCCCGTTCAGGGCACATACCCAGGTTGCGGGTTTGATCCCCAGTTGGGCACGTGCAGGAGGTAACCAATCGATGTTACTCTCACATCAATGTTTCTCTGTTTCTCTCTCTTTCCTCTCTCTCTTTTCCCTCTTTCTTCTTTCTAAAATCAACTATTTTTAAAAATCAAAGCAAGAATTTAGCCACTTGTGATGCAATCTCAGTACAGAATTCATTTAGGATTTTTAGGACAGTTAATGTGGTCACCGCCCGAGTGCCCCTGTGATGAGGCCGACGAAGCTGAGACCCCAGCGCGTCTGTGGAGAAGGGGGCCCCATTGTTAGCGGAGCTGCCAGCCTGCGTGGAGGAGGCCTAGCTGACAGCCCTGAGCCTGCCGCCTTCTCCGCCCCCACCGTCCCACCTCCTCTTCTCAAAGCAGCGACAAGGTCCGAAATCCGGACAACTGGTCTACTTCAGTCCATCCCTGCCCTTCCTAAGCTCTAGGGGGAGGGGAGAGTGACCAGCCCCTGGTCAGTTAGAGACGTAGACTGCAGTCGATGACCCTCCTCGGTGTGGAGGGGAAGCCCGCTCTGGGCCGAGAGCCTGCCTGCGGCGACGAGGCAGGGACGGTGGCGGTGGGTCCTTCGGGGCTTCTGGCCTGGAGCGCGCTGTCAGCAGTCTCAGGTCCTTGCACAGCGGAGGAGGCCTTGACACCAGCAGCCCTGGGGCACAGGTTAGGGCCCGTGCCTCAGCCCTGTGCCCTGGCGTGGGGACCCTGGCAGGAAAGTCCCCGCTGCCACCTGGTCCCCGCAGGAAGCTCGAGCTCTTCGGGAGGAGCCCTGTGCCATCCGGGGGCAGCGGGGAAGTCTGTCCTGGCATGGACTTCGATTTCCTCACCTGGAGAATGGGCACCATCTGGGAAAGGCACAGATGAGGCGGGAAGTGAGTTAGGGAACCTGGATTGGGCCGGCCGTGGTGGCTGCCTCTCCCTCGCACTGAGCCAGTGAGTGACCGGCCTGGCGTGCACACTCAGCACATGGCAGCTGTTCCTGTTTGTCCCGGGCACGCCAGTGCGCCAGCTCTGCACAGGGCACCCCGGGGAGCCAGGATCGTCGCCCTTCATGCTTCGGCAGTGTCTCTGGGACTCGCTGTGAAACAGCCCACCAGGGACGCACCAGTGCAAAGCAGAATGTGGTTCTGGGCGGATATGATGGTAAATGTTGGGGGCAGAGGAGACGTGGAGCTACAGGCCCAAGGAGACTGCTGTGTGTTCCCCGAGTGGTGGGAGAGCCCTAGGAGCTGGCAGCTCCCCAGGCAGCAGGAAGGGGGTGGGAGGGAGTGTCTGTCATCAGGAGCCACATTCAGTTGCTGGCGAATCACAGACACATCCCTTGTTCCCATTTGCACAAAAGAAGGTAGAAGGAAGGCGATCCCTTTCCCTCCCTCCGCTGCACTGGCCTCGGCTCCCAGGCAGGTCCACCTGAGCGATTCCTGCTCTGATACGCGGCTACAGCTGGGAGCCCCTGCCTCTCACCTTTCCACCCCCCGGGGAAGGCTTCCCTCGGGCCGGTGGCTCGGCTGTGGACGGGCCGGGCCGTGCCCCGCACACCTCCTGGCACACGGAATGCCCTCAGAACCCGGGGAAGCACTCTTCCCTCCAGCTGCCCCCCTCCGCTCCCCCGGAAAGTGGATTCGTAGTCCGAGGTGCTCCTGGCAGCGGTCCTGGTGGTGGCGAATGGGGGCCTCTCTGTGCACAGAATCACCTCCCGCTGCAGCCCGCGGGCAGCCAGGATTCCGTGTTCCAGGCACGCACACGTCAGGTGGCCTGGGCAGCAGCACCTCCGTGTTTGTTTTTGGTTTTGTTTTCAGACACAGGGAATGCATTTTATACAGCCCTGTGGGGGGGGGGGGGCAGGGGGCACATACGGAATGCATTTATACAGTCCGGGGGGGGGGGCAGGGGGCCCCATAGGGAATGCATTTGTACAACCCTTGGGGGGCGCAATAGGGAAGGGCTATAATACACCCGGGGGGCCGGGGTGAAGAAAGAAACCACGATAGAATCATCCTGAGTACTTTCTAAAAATGGACTATTTCCAAACATGAGTCCATTATGATAATAGCCTTCAGGTCTTTCCTTACCAGACACAAGTTCCCTAATCGAGTTGGTGGGAAGTGCAGTAAGACAGTGTGGCTGTTTCCCAGCTCTCTCCAAAAATGACACTGATTCTCAACAGTAGAGAAGACAGATTGAGCTGAGCCCTCCCATCACCCCCTTCCCCTCATCCCCCCCCCGCCCCCCCCATTCCTGGGAAAGCAGCCTAAATGGTTAAACTGCACAAAATGTAGATCAGATCAGAATGGTGTCTGCCTTCTGTGACCGCTCCTCTTAGTCTAGACTGAATGACCACATTCACTCTCTGCTGGTTCTGGGCCTGGAGGGGGCCGGGCTGTGAACAGGGAGAGACCATGTGGCCCAGCTCCTCCCCGTCTCCCAGGCCGGGCAGGACCACGCCCCAGTCTGTGCCGGCGTTGCCAGGGCAGGGACCTGCCGGGCTCTGAACAGGCAGGACGGCTGCGCTGCCCCTTCCCTCCTGGCAGTCCTGTTGCGCGCTGCCGGTCCTCAGCTCCTCTGTCACGGGTCCTCTCCGCGGGCTTGTGCTGCCGTTCACAGAGCTCAGTCCCTTCCCAGTGGAGGGGACAGTCCTGAGTCCTCACCACCACCCGAGGGCTGTGGGGCATCTCCTGGCCCTTGGTCGGTGGCCTCAGGGTGTCTGGGGCAAGCAGGAGGCGCAGAGCGCCTGTTGGCTGTGATTCCAGAGGGCCCTTTGGCACAGGCTCATGAATGAGGCAGCCAGGAGGTGTGGATTGGATAGGCCAGCTGGGGCTTTGGATATTAGGTGATGACGACCGTGAAATGTGCCGTGTGGGTGACCACTTCACCTCAAAGGACACCCGGAGTCTCCTCCATTTCAGCTCTCCCACCCTTGACCCTCTGCGTGGCCTTGAACGCACTTTTCATTGCCGGCTCCAAGCAAGTGGAAACCACTCATATTTCTCCTATCTACTCCCCTCCCTCCCCCCTCGTGTGTGTGTGTGTGTGTGTCACAAGCCAAGCCCAGGGGCCAGGGATGGGGGGTGTAAAATAGCAAACAAAACATGCTTGGCTCCACCCCCCAGGTGGTTGCATGGTGATTCTCCCCCACACACCCTCTGGCCTGGAGGAGGGGTGCCTGGGGTAAGGACCCGTCACCCACGTAGGATGTTTCCTCACCCGAGCGCCCTACTTTCCTCCTATAAACGTGGTAAAGGAAAAAGAAGGCTCATCAGCAGATACGTGTCGTGTGCCCACTCTTTGCCCAGCTTCCTGGCTTGTCATCTGATTGGGTCACCAGGCTTCGGGCCTGGCGCTGGCGTGGCATTGCGTGCAGCCTGGGGTGGGGAGCAGCTCGCTGGAGAAGAGCCTTTCCTGGGGAAACAGCGGGACCCCTGGGTTGAAGTTAGAAAAAAGGTTTAAGTCGTGAAAAGACGAATGTTTATAAATCAGTGTTTTCTGCAAATGGGGTGAATTGACTGGGGCAGTTAGCAACTGCCCGTCTCGGGAAGGCCTTAGCAAAGTCAGAGCGGGGAGGACCTGTGATGTCTGTGCCTGCCAGGACTCTCGGGGTAACTAGGAATCACTCTAAGGGGGACTGCACAGGTGAACAGAGATGCGTGTGGGACAGTATTCGCCGCGGCCCTGCTTACCATGAGAGAGGACCGGAGGCCACACGCGCACGGCAGGGGCCTGGTAAATAATTATGGCACAGCCACACCCCGGATGCTGTACCTCATCCATTTAAAATTCCAAGGGGTAGCCTTAAATGGAAAGGGAATTCCTCCATCAGTGGGGAGGTGGGATCCATTCATAGATTTGATTACATGCAGTGGATGGACCCAGAAGGACACTGGAGAAACTGGTTATACTGGTTTCCTCCAGAGAAGAACGAGGCCGTGCAGGCAGGAGACTTTTCTCTCAATGTCCTTTTGTACCTTTTGAATCATGTGGATGCATTCATTACCTGTCACAAAATAAATGTGAGAAAAATATGTTTTAAAACGTTAAAGATAAGTTTCACTGGGCTAGAGCATTCAGATACCGGAGGGACACGGAAAGCGGACCGACCTTGTATGGAGCATCTTCTGTGAGCCAGGGTTTCGGCCGGATGCTTTACAAACACGATACTCCTGGTCCACACAACCCCTCGTGGGAGGCAGGACCTGTCCCTGCGTTACAGACGGAACACGGAGGCACTGGTGTTGAGAGCCCACTTGTCCACCTGGGCCGTTCCCCGCCGCACCGCGCTGCCTGCTGAGGGGGAGCCTGTGGGGTGCTGCTGCCGGCCTCGGCCTCGGCCACGGCCCCACCGGTCAGCTGTCCTGGTCCCTCTGCTTTTGCTGAGCCCAGGGTGGAGTTCACAGTGTTGGTAGCAGGCAGTCATTTCTGCAGCTGGAGAATGCCCCTTCCAGGCTGGGCGGGGGGAGAGGGGGGCAGGGCAGGGCCGGCTGCCCTGAGCTCTTCTCCCGGGCGTCAATGTGCCAGCTTTGTCTGCCAGCTGCAGGCTGGCTGGAGAGCGGCTGTTTTTCTGATTGTCAGACCCAGGCTCCTCGCTTGCACTTAGAGGAGAGCTTCCAAGCCCTGGTACAAAAGGTTCTCTTTCCATTTTTTTTGGAAAAAGAGCAAGTGAATGAGCTCATGATCACTGCAACCCAGAAAGGAGGAGGGGAGGAAGAGGAGGTGGCCCCTCGCCACCTAGGCCTGCGGCCCCTGGCCAGGTTTCCTGGGGTGGGGGGCTTGGGCCTGGCTCGGGGTGACCGAAGCCAGGTGGCTGGGACAGGTGGTCCATACCGGGCCAGAGCTGGAGACATGAGACGCGTTGAGACCAGCCGTCTGCTGCGGTCCTGAGGACAAGTGTCCGGCCCTTCGCATCCCTGACGCGGAGCTCTGTCCAGGACGGCTGGCCTCCAGGGAGCAAAAGGCCCTCCTCTCAGGGTTACGTGCTCGTCTCCGACCTGGAAAGCGGCCGCACCTGAGCTGGCGGTCATGTGGTATTGGTGCTCTGTTGAGTGCTTCCGACTTGCCACTGCTCTAGGCACATGGGCCGCTGCGACGAAGCTGGCCGCCTCGCTCGTGGGTCGGAATGCTGGCGCGTGCAGGGTAGTGTGCCAGGCCTGGCCTGCTCCCACCCTCTGCCCAGGCCTGCCTGGTCCGGGAGAATTGGGGGTGATGCACGCGTGCCTTGGAAGAGCGGCTCTTTGGCATCTCCACCCGCTCGCGCCCTTCAGAGCCTGTCTTCAGGCCCTGCCTGGCCGTGGCCATTGTGGGCTTTTCTCCGTCTGTGGCAGCTCCCGGTGCCCTGCAGGTTGGTGCTCCCTTGGAATCTCGGAGGAGCCCGGAGGCCTGCCCGGTGCACGGACGGTGAGCTGCCCCTGCTGAGCCCGAGCCTGACGCCTCTCCTTTCTGTTCCTCTTTGTTTCAGATTGAGAAGATCATGAGCTCCATCGGAGAAGGGATTGACTTTTCTCAGGAGCAGCAGAAGGTCTCAGGTACGAACCGAGCCGCCTCCCACGAACACAGGCCTTGGTGCCCTTCCGCCCTGGGCTCCTCTGGCACCGAAGGTGGAGAGAGGGGCGAGAGGTCAGCCTCAGGCCACGGTGCCCCCACTCAGCCACTCCTTGTCCCGACAGCCCAGCTCGCTGTCCTCGGTGGGGCCACGGCTCCTCTTACAGATGGGAGGGGGCTGTGTGCACGTTGAGTTTCAGTCTGCCTATTCAGAAACTACATTTCTAATGAGCAGCCGTCACTCCTCATTCTTGTCATGAATGTGGGCTTTCTCCGAGGAGATGACACCAGAGCTTCTCGGTGTTGGGCTCCCCACTGGGGGCCTCGCTCAGCCCAGGCCCGGCCGCGGCTGTGAGCGGGCATCTCCCCAGGGGTCGGCTTTGCGGCTTCCTCCTGTGTCTTTCTCCATTTCCTCAGTCGCTCGTCTTTCACTTCAGCTCACTACTCCTTTGGGTGTTTTTTCCATCTCAAAGCCTCAGGAGTGAGGTCTGCTTCTTTCCTTCACTTGAAACAGGGGCCAAGGAGGCCTTATCTGAGCTGTTGTCCTTGATTGTGGCTGTTACTTTCTTAGGTCAGGTGACACTTAGAGGTGCCTCTCAGAGTAGCGCTCACGTTGCCCGTCCCCCATCTCTGCCCCTTACAAGGAGAGGCCTCCTGCACCGAAGGGATAGGCTTCCTCGCTTGCTCGGGGGCTCCATCCAGGGCTGACCCGTTAGCACCAAGTTACCTCCGGTTCCTCGTGGGCCCCTGGCCCTGCCGGGAAGTCTGGTGGGTGGGGTGCGTGTGCACGTTGGGGAGAAAGGACCTGCTGCGGCCTGGGCTTGTGGAGGGAGTACAGGCCTGGGGCCCCGTCCTGGGTTCCAATCGTGGTTCTAGATCCATGTGTCTCAGACAAGCCACTAGCCTCTCTGAGCCCCGACTCCCGCCATTGGCCTAACAGTCCCTACACATAGGTTGTGGTACTGAGTGACGTGTGCAAATATTCGAGCTGGAGACACTCAATGAACAGTGGCTGTGCTTGCTTCCACCCCTGAAACCACTGCCGACGCGTCCGGAGAAGCCTAGAGAGGAGGGGCATCTGCCCGGCTTGTCTCCATGCCATTCTCAGACTGGGTTCCCAGGCGCCCTCCCTCCAGCAGCCTTGCTTCCCTAGGTCCCAGCAAGCACAGCTGGCTTTGGTCTGTCTGTGTCTGTCTTGGATTGTGGAGGGTCCACAGAGGGGCTCTCTGGCTTGTGGCCTTGTCTGCAGGCACTTGCTGCACTCGGCTGTAGTGTGCAGGCCTGACCAAGGGTCAGATGTCTGAGGGACAGAAGTTCAGGGCTGAGACCAACACCGCCGCCCTTCAGAGCTCTCCCAGGGATGGGTGGGCCCCTCCAGGGATGGGTGGGCACCTCCAGGGATGGGTGGCTGACAGTTCAGCCGAGGCCAGTCTTGCTCCTGCACCCTCTGTATCAGAGGGGCCCCACCTCCGGGTGCTTGAGAGCTTGGTTGTGCAGTCACCTCGGCGTGGCTCCGTCGGGAGATCAGCTGCACCTCTGGAAACAGAGGAGCCCTTGTCCTTGGAGGCGCGTGGAGCCCTTCCTTTGCCCGGCCGGCTCTTGCCCCCATGACCCATGTGAGTGGTGGGAGCTGGTTGGCCCCACTACCCCCCTAGGTTCCTGGATCCCAACACGGTCTTGCTTTCATACTCACAAGTTGACTCATCCTCATACCCCAGCTTAGGATGTCAAAGGCAGGCTCCCGAGGGTGCCACCGGGACAGCGTGTCCACCATGCGGCCGATCCCCGCCCACGTGCCCGGCCCCTGCCAGGCGTGACGTGTGGAGAGGGTGGGCTCAGCCTGCCTGGCACTCTGCTTTCTGTCTGAGGGTCAGGAGGGGGCTTTCGCCAGGACCCCAGGGAGCACCAGGCCTCGGCCCAGAGCAGGGTTCTGGTTTATTTTGATGGTCAGTATCGGGGTGCAGGTTGTCCTTGGGCTTCTGGATCCCAGAGAAGGGCCTGAGCTCGGGTTTGCCAGCCTGGCTGGGGGAGCAGCCAGCCCTCAGCTGAGCGTGGGGTTGCCCGGCGAGACCTCTGTGGCACTCGGGTCTCAGTCCTGTTTGGGGCCGTGAGCCCCTGAGCTGCCAGCATTGGAGCCAGTTCCCTGAATCCCGACAGACGTCGTTTCCAGCTCACCCCACATCACGAGTCCAGGGGGGTGAGCCTGCCCGCCGGCCAGGCCACTCTGGCTTTGTTCTGTCAAGCGGAAGAGACCGCTTGGCTTTCTTCTTTTCACCAGCCATTCTCGCTGTCGAGTAGCCGCCGAATGCCTGCTCCCCCGGGGCCTCCTCCCCGCGCCAGTCCCCGTGCCAGGGCCGGCAGCAGCCTGTTGGGTGCAGTCCCCAGCATGCCGAGAGGTGGCATGTGGTCCCTGGGTGTCTTCTGCACATGTTACCTTTCCTGTCTCCACAGCTGGACTTGGGGCTTGGTCCTGGCTTCCCCAAGTCCCCGGTGCCGCCCCTCGGGTGCCTCCTTCAGGTTGTGGGCAGCCTGCTCAGGGGGCTTCTCCCTGCGCTCCCGCAGGCCGGAGAGGTCGCTCCGGGCTGTTCGGGGCTGTTCGGTGCGCTCACCTGAGGAGTATCAGGTGTCACCTCCTTACTTGGTCACTGTTTTTGTGATTCCTGTGATGCCTCTTGGCAGAGAGGCACAGTCACTCCTTAACCCCTGGGCTGTGTCTCTGGGCGGTGACCTTCCTCTGTCCCCTCTCTGGCCGTCCTAGGAACCGCCAGCCGGAACTATAGGAATGTTCTTCTCTACCCTCCCTGAGATCCCTTCCTGCCCTTTGCGCTGGCGGGTGTGGGCCAATGTCGGATGTTGGGAAATCTGTCGTTTTGCTCGGCTGCTCGTGCTGCTGTGTCCTCCCTCGGCGGTGACGGCAGCAGCAGCCTCTGCTTCGATGTCCGATCCCTGATGTATTTCCTGAGCGTGGAGGGGAGGAGGGGAGGAGGAGGGGAGGGCCAGGCATTATGAGAGTGAGCAAGGACTGTGGAGCGGCCGGCAGCAGGCGGCGTGGAGCCCAGGAGCCTGTAGACAAAGCCCTCTGCTGCGGCTCTGTGAGCGCACACACCCTCTGGCAGCCGGCAGCACCACAGCCCGGCCCGGCCCGGCCCGGCCCAGCGGGATCACAGGCAGGAACCGGGAACTCCTGACTTCACGGGTGGACGAGAGCCTGCTGCGTAGGTCCCTGGAGCAGACAGCCCGCTCAAGGGCAGGGCAGGCACCTCAAGTGGCCCCGGACCCGGCATCTTGGGCTGCCGTGCGCGGGAGGCCGCGTCCCCGGCCACCATCTGTTCAGCAGAGGACAGATGAGGGGCAGCCTGGGACCCTGGGTCCCCGGGGTCTCCTAGACAACCATGCCCGTGGCCTTGGCTGCCCCGAGGGCAGAAGTGCCAGGAACAGCAGGATGACTTCCACCAGCAAGACTGCCAAGAGTTCTCTGGAGGTGATGCTTTCGTAGTTGTTCTTCTCTTCCTTCCTCACGCCTCTCTCCTCCCCTGTTCTTTCCCCCCCTTCTATCTGTGCTTGCCCGTGAGCACCAGAGAAGTAGGTGGGGGTTAAGGCGTTCCGCTCCAAGCGCCCTCGGTCTGCCGGGAAGGGCTGGACTTCCTCCCTCGCCCCACCTCCCTGCCCTCCCTGAGGAGCACGTCGGGATCCGGAGACCCCGGAGGACTCTTGCTGCCTTTATCCCTCGGCCGGCGGGCGGACAGCACGGAGCGTGCACAGACTTAAGCCGCCAGCGCGGCGGACAGAGGACTGCTTCCTTTTCTCTTATCTGGCTGGGCTTTCTCATCTTTAGCCAAGAACTGGGTCTGCCTGCCTGCTTTCCACCTGGGCAGGCAGGTCAGTCACAGGAACAGCCACAATCCGAGGAAAATGAACACCCAGCCCCTGCACACCCGCCCTGCCCGGGAAGGCAGCCCTTCAGACAGCGCCCTGGCCCGGGAGACGCCCCGCTCGCCGGCGCCCGGGGTCTAGCGTGGACCTGGCTCCTGGCCCGCTGGCCGCACAGCGGGCGGAGTGCGATGTCGCCGTCCCAGCAGAGCACCCGGAGCCTGGTCTCTGAGCCCTGGCCCGCGCGCCCGGCGCCGCTCCTCGCTGCCTGAGCCTCTGGCACAAAGGGCCATGGTTTGCTTGTTCCGGGACTGTTGGGGGAAAACAAGTAAATGCCTCTCCTCCCTGCCGTGTGCGCTGCTGCTTGGGTGCATGTGCTGTGTCCCCGGCTGCATGAAGATGCGTGTGCTCTCCTGACCCGTGTGTGCTGCAAGGTCGCAGGACTGGCCCCGCGCATGGATGACAGGCGCTTCCAGCCCCACTGGTGCCCGTGGGACCGGACTCTGTGAACTACCTCAGTGTGAACGCTGATGAGGAGTTGACCTGGAGACCCTTGGGGGTTAGCTTCCCGGCCGGTGGGCAGAGGCCGAGGGGTGAGCGGCCCGTGCCGAGGTTGTGGGTGTGCACGGCGCCTGGCGGGCTACCCCGCCCGCACACGGACGAGGCGCTGCGGGTCCTCCGCTCTCGTCTCTCGTCCGTGGTTTGGCTGCTTTATGGTAATGACTATGATGTGGCAGTGCCATCTGTCTTCCTCTGAGTGCCGCTGCTGCCTTAATGGTTTTTCCCTTTTCAAGCGTCTGCCGATTCCTCTCTCGGCAGGTTCGCGGGCGCTGGAGCAGAGCGTCGGGGCGTGGCTGGCGGCGCTGGGCCTGCAGCAGTACGAGAGCAGGTTGCTTCTGAACGGCTTTGACGATGTCCGCTTCCTGGTAAGTGCGAGGCGGCGGGGCGTGGGAGCCGCTCCTGCTGCCGGCTGAGGTCTGGAACCACGCGGAGCCGCGACCAGGGCAGAGCTGAGCCACGGTCTGAGCCGCTGTGCCATGTGCCCTTTCTGGACTGTCCCTCTCCTCTGCTCCCGAAACTCCTGGAGGGAGAGCTCTGTGCAAGTCTGTGTCCCCAGGAGGAGGTCCCTGACCGCAGCCCTCCGTCCCCGCCTGTCCCTCTCGGAGTTGGGGCCAGGTGTGGTGTGGCGAGGTCTCGGCCGTCTCGTTCCAGTCAGACAGGAGTTTTGGTGGACGGAACAGCCAGGTCCCTGTGCTGACTCCCCTGTCTCTGCCGGATACTAGAAGTTTCCTTTGTTCACCAGAACTTTGCAGTCCAGCAAGTAGGCACTGAGCAAGTCGTTGTCCGGGTGGCTGCATGGCACCAGGGGCCCGGTGCCCAGGGTCTCGCAGCGGCCCCGACAGAGGCCGAGTTGGGGTTTGGAGGGCTGGCTGCTTCTCTGAGGTGTAACTTCGTGCTCTTCTTACAAACACAAGGTTGAAACAGAAAGGAAAACCTGGGTGTCCTTCCTCAGGCTCCCGTGAGGAGGGCTCCCTCCGGCGGAGCGAGACCTCCCCGGGGGACACAGCTGGGCGCAGCGACCGGCCCCTCGGGGCGGCATGGCCTCTCACCGGCCTGCTGTGTGCTGGGCGCCCTCTGCAGTGGCGTGCGTCGGCTCACTGGGCTTCCCAGCAGCCCGGGGTGAGCTCTCGTGTTGGCACCTCCGTTTCCCAGCCCCAGCGCAGGAGGGGCCTCTGGTGGTCACAGCGCCAGGAACCGGCAGCGGAGGAGCCTGCACCAGGCACTCTGGGCCCGAGGGTCCGGCTCTGACACGGAGCCACACGCCCCTCTTACACGTGGATGTGGGGAGTGGGTGTAACCACTCATGTGCTTTCAGTCGCCCGTCTTGCATGTGTTACCTCAGGAGCTTGGTTTGAGGGGAACTTGGCAAGCCTCCCTGCCCGCCTCTCCCTGCCCCCTGGCAGGCCTGCCGCCTGCCCGCACAGTCCCGGGAACGCAGTCCTGACGTGGCATCGAGCGGCCTTTTCTCTCGGAAGCAGATCCCCACTGGCACCCACCTCCCTGCACTGCCCTGGCTGAGGGACTGGTCAGGGTCAGCCCCGAGCTGCCCGCCTGCTCTGCTCTCAGGGCGCTGGCCTGGGGCTCCCAGGAGGGGCCTGGCCCGGGCAGCTCCCCTTACCTGGGCCGTTCACCTCCAGGGCAGGCTGACGTCGGCACCAAGCCACCTTCCAAAGCCAGCCTAGGGCCAGACTGCTAGTCTTCAGCTTTAAAAATATTAGGTTTTAAAATGACAGTTTTTTAAAAATATATTTTTACTGATTTCAGAGAGGAAGGGAGAGGGAGAGAGAGAGAGAGAGAAACATCAATAATGAGAGAGAATCATTGATCGGCTGCCTCCTGCACGCCCCATATTGGGGACCGAGCCCGAAACCCGGGCATGTGCGCTGGACCAGAATTGAACCTGGGACCCTTCAGGCTGCAGGCCGATGCTCTATCCACTGAGCCAAACCGGCTTGGGTGACAATTTTTTTTTAAAGTTAAACTGAGTATATTTATGGTTCTTGTAACCTAACCTAACCCCTGACACGCCAACGTCCCTTGGGGAAGGCCGACAGACCCAGAATGGAGGCAGGGTTCAGCCGTGAGGGGATGGGTGCCCCTGGCACCGAGCGGAGAGGGGCCTTCCCCCTGACACACCCTTTCCGCAGACAGCGAGGGAGGGGGGCCGGGACATCACATGTCCCCTCCCTGTGCTTCAGTATTTTAGAGGCTGAGCCTTGATGTCTCGCTCCTCCTGCTAATTTTGGAAAGGGTAAGGTTCCCAACCCTCAACTATCAGGGCACCATTAAAACCGCTTCCCTGCCTTCCCTGTGCCCGACCAGCAAGGAGCAGGCAGGCATCTGGGGAGCCTGGCTCTAGGCCAGAGGTCCGCTCAAGACCTGTCAGAAGGCGTCTGTTCCCACGGGGGAAGGGCCCTCAGCGAGGGAGGCCAGCAGCCCCTTTTCCAGGCCCCGTCAGGCCCTCCTGTGGCCCCGGCCCAGGCTGTTCCTCTCACTGCTCTCGGACTCCCGCCCAAACCAGCGCTGGACTACGAACCAGCGCGTTACTGCAGGCACCAGAATGGCCTGGGTGTCCTTGCAAAGCATCCTGGGTAATTGCATGTAAATTGCCAGATGGGTGTGAGGCTAATTAAGTTTTAGCAACCAGAAAAACGAGGACCAAAACACAGGCGCAGGGCCCTGTTTGTTTAGAAACATTGCATATGGTGTAACGTCTGTCGCGCTGGCAGTGCCGCGTCCCCGTGTGGTTTCCAATGCTGCCCTGTCTCCCTTGGTTCTGAAATGCCCTGGAGACTCTCCTACAAATTGCACACGGGGCTCCTGGGAAGCCGGGTTCCAGATGTAGTGAGAACATCTGGAAACGGTGTTTCACAGACGAGGCACTGCTGTGGGGTTTCCCCTGACAGGCTCCCACAAGCTTGTTGTGGGAGGAATACAGGGCATCTGTGGGCGTCACGCAGCCCCTCTCAGGTGGCAGGGACTCAACATGTGGTCTAATCATCGCTTGAGTCCTTGCCATGACGTTCTGGGGACGGGACTGACCCCGGACATAGTGTCTCCCGTCGGTGTTTTCCATCGCGAGGCTGGCTGAGAGCATGCTCCATATTGAGCAGAAATGTGTCTCCTCGTGGCTGCTGCCCCCTGGTCCCAGGTGTAGCTTTAGGAGGTGAAGATCGGTCCTGGCTCATCCCCACACCCTCTTCCTCTTGGCTGCTCCTCCTCTGAGGTGATGGAGGGGCTAGACCAGCGAGCACTGCAGCTGGACCTGCGTCCACACTCTCGCCTGCAGGCAGACAGGGCCTTTGGTGGGGGGGCGGGGCGGGGTCAGGGCAGTGGCCTCCAGGGGCGCCAGGCTGAGCCGGGGCTGGCACCCCTCTGGCTCACCACAGGTCTTGCCCGCAGGACATGGGCTTTCCTAGGAGCAGGGAGGAGGCCATTGGTGGCAGCAAGTCTGCAGCTCCGAGCACGCGGGTCTCCGTCCCTGGGACTTCGTGGAGGTGTTGACTGAGTGAAGGACGGTGTCCCTAGTGCTGGGTGTTATGTGGACATTGAAAACGTGTTTTTGAAGTGTCTGTGGGAACTTCCACCTTGGAGGGCTGAGGAAGAGTCCGAGACACGAGTATCCGTATGCACCGAGATCCGTGTGCAGTGGTATCGGGAACACCGGCTTCTTCTTTGGGGTCTGAAACCGGAAGAGCAAGGAACGTAGGTGCCCTAAGATGACAGTGCAGCTGGCAGCACAGGCACGTAAAGCAGTAAAACAGCAGCCTGGCCAGTGCTGAGCGCCCGGCCAGGCCTGTAAGTGCCGGGCGCAGAGGGAGGAGAACCGGGGACTGTGGTGGAGTCGCAGGTGGGCGCTGAGGCCCAGAGGCAGGCACTGCCAGCAGGTGGCACCTCCTCGGCCTCCTTCCTCCCAGGCTTCAAGGGGAGGTGCTGCCCGCACTGCAGTCCCCGCCTTGCCCCTTCCTCCCGCAGCTCCTGCCCCAGGTGATTCTCCGTGGTGGTCTGTGCCTGTGCAGGGCCCCAGAGGGCGGCTCTCCCTGCGGCCCTGGAGTGCCAGGAGCTCAGGGAGCTGGGCTTTGAGAGGCACCTCGGGCCGCGTGGGTCCAGCCTCCGGGACCAACTCGGCTCTGTGGTCACTTAGGAACCTGACGCCTCGGTGGGTGTCCCGGGGCTGGTGTGCAGCAGCTGCTGCCCCGTCTCTGCTGGGCCCTTTGGTCTGAGACACCGTCGTGCACACCATGGGCCCCTTCTAGCACGTTGTTCCCCTTCGCTGCTTTCCCTCGGCCGGCCCGGGGTTACTCGGGGTGATGGCAGGGGCAGGGGCCATGGCAGCGGCGGCTCTGTCTCCCTGGCACCACCCCGGCCTCCAGCCCCCACAGGGAGGGGCATCTGAGCGTCTCACATCTGTTAACTAACTAACTGCACTTGAATATGGGATCGATGCAACAGGTCCTGGAATGCAGCTTCCGGTCGCTGGCCTCTCGGCTGAGCCACAGCAGAGGTCCTGTCCTGGCATCTCTGACTGTGGCCACTTCACTTGAGAACCCAGAGGGCAGGGCCGTGTGTCTCCCTAAGGTACAGACCTGCTGACATGCCAACTGTCAGTTAGAGTTCAGGGTCCAAAGGCAGCCCATCTGTGGACTCCTGGGGTCCCATTCAGGACTCAGGAATTAATTTCCCCAAGGTTGTCCCTCAGGCCGGCAGCTGACTGTGACTGGAAGCCGGGTCTCCTGGCCCAGAGGCACCCTTGCCCCCTTTCCAGGCCCCATGACCCCCTTTCCCAGGAGGGAGCTGTGTCACCCTCGTGCTCAGTGGGTTGCCCGGAGTTGGAGCCTGGCATCGTAGCCAGGGGTAGGTTAGCACGTCGCTCGCAGGTGCCGGCCCGGGGTCAGGCAGACCACCCCATCCACCACGGTGGGCTGGGGTGGCCTTTCTACCGGAGGACGGGGAGAACGAGCACAGGGAGTCAGTCCCCCCGTGAGCTCCTGGCTCTGGGTCGGGGCCCGCCCTGGCCCCCTCTAGGACCGGCAGCTTCCCCCCACCGCCACGCCATGGGGCAGAACTTCCTGCCTCCCGTAACCTGGTCTTGAAACCGGAAAATCCAAGGGTCCAACGCCAGCCTGGTCACTAACGGGAAGCCATTTAAGCAGAAAAAAGGGGAATCATAAAATGGAGCGTTTAT
>NW_005871645.1:0-9300 GCF_000147115.1 Myotis lucifugus
TCTGAATGTGTGGAAGAATCTCTCTCCACTCGCGCCTCCTTCACTTCAAGTTGAAGCGTGTGACTCCCCCGTGGCCTCTCTGGGAGCCAGGTGAGTGCTCAGGATCGCTCACCGCTGGGCAGGCACCCTCGGGAACCCCCCCAGGAACCCCCCAGTGCCTCCAGACGCAGGTAAATGCAGACAGGCGAGCAGACAGCGGCATAGCGGGCCGTGCATGGGGTCTGTGGGGCCGGCTTCCTGCTCCCTCCTCTGCTGCCCCAATTCCTCCGGGGGCAGGGCAGTTGGGGTCCCCTTGTCCACTGTTGTCCGTGGACCTGGTTCAACCAGGGAAGGTTGCGTCTTCCACCCGGGCCAGTGGCTTGCAGCCTTGGCTGCACATCAGAACCCTGGGGCAAAGTTTAAAAACAGTGACCAGCGCCTGGATCCCACCCCCACGGACTTTGATTCATGGCAGTGCTTACAGAGCTCCCCAGGTGATTCTAAGGTGTGGCCGCAGTGAACCACAGGCCTGGGCTGACTTTATACCTGGGGGTGTTTTTGCAAGCACCTGGGGCCCCTAGTAACCATTACTTGGCATAAACTGGGACTGGCCTAGGCAGTCTGGGATGCACGATCACCTTGCTTTGACCTTGAGACACCCTTGAGAATTGTCTTCTAAGAGAACATGGTCATAGTTGGTTTTTGTTTTCATTTTCTATGTGGCTGCAAACGGGCCCCTTCACAGCACTGAGGAGGGCTGTAGGAGGGTGGCATGAATCTGGTCCCTTCCTATTCCCTTTCCCCTTCTGAGAAGCGCAGGACACGCATGCTCCAGGCATGCATCCTTGGCTGCTCCTCTGTAGCGTGGCGCATCTCACACCTTCCCTGCAACTCAGCTGTCCCCCCTGCAGCAGCGTGGGCAAGGGGGGCGGAGGGTTCAGAGAGGTTGTGTAACTTGCCACGCAGAGGTGGCTATGTCTTTCTCTTAGTTCTGACACGTAGGAGATACTCAAACTGTATTTCACCACTTTGTGCAAAGCCAGCCTGTGTATCAGAGAGCCGGGTGGGCAGAGGTGGGATGTTTGAACGATGCAGGGGTGGGAGTGAAAGTGAAATGCACAGAATCAAACACCCCTGGAGCTGGAAGGACCTTCGTGGCCAGCTGGTCCGAGCCTCAGTGTCCTCATGAGTAAAACGTGGAGTGTATACGACCAGCCGCAAAAGCTGTGGTAGGCCTTACATGAGACCCTCTCACACACATGCTGGGGGGCCCACGGGGCAGCCGGGAGCAGAGGACAGCCCCCTCCTCCCTCACCGGGGAGATGTGCCTCTTTCACGGGCCACGGTTTTCCCTGCTAATCGCACGCCCATGACAATCTCTTAATCCTCTTAGAGATGACAGATGGTAATTCCGGCATTGTTTAGGAAGGATGGATGGCTATTCCACACGGACATGACACTTGGAATAAATGAAGCCCGTTATAAACGTTAATTTTTTTTTGCGTAAGCTTGTTCCTCGAGCGGGGAAATAAGAGGCGGAGACCATGCCTGCCTATTCTATAGACGGAAAGATCGAGGCGCGTGTGGTCTAATATCTCCTGCAAGGGGAGGTGGAGCCTGGCATGGATGGAGAACCGTGGTGCCCGGTGCTTTCCCTCACATACTTTACTTCATTACATTTCAACATCCCTCGGGAGGAGTTATGGTTATCTCTGTGTCTTGGTTGAGGACACGGAGACTCAGAGGTTGTGCAACTTGCCCAAGAACACACAGCAAGGTGGCCAGCCGGGCTGTGATTTTTATGCTGCCTAACTCTGAAGTGTACGCGGAGGTGGCTCTGCCTGTCAGGCCACGAGCATGGTACCTAAGTCTCTGGAAGTTCCAGAAAATCGTGGATTGTTAGAGCACATCTTTTTATATCTGCATCCCTTCCAAGGAGATCCTGTGTCCAAACATTTGGCTGAGTGGCTTTGTAGGATGATAACTCCACCTTTGCCCTCACCTTCCATCCCCAGCGTTGATTGGCCTGCTGTACACTAGGGCTACTGGGTGCCTGTGATGCGGTCCCCGCCCTCACAGAGCTCCCGGACTAGCAGGAGAGGCCATCTAGGCCGCAGAGTGCGGGATGGGCAGAGGTTTGGAGGCTGCTAGGTCCACAGCAGGGTGTATCCAACATGACACAGCGCGTCAGGGAAGACAGCCTGGAGGAGGTGATTTTGGAATCTGGGTTTAGAGCAAGATTGAGATTGAGGTGGATGAGGAGAGAAGGAGCAGAGAGAACATGTGCGAAAGCACGGACGCACAGAAGGACACTGCATGTTTGAGAGAGGCGAGTCCTGGGGGCAGGGCAGCGTGAGGCCGAGGGGCGGCCGAGGGGCATTGGGGGCCAGCTTCTACGCTTCTGTGCTCCATTTGCTCTGGCTGTGACGGGTGCAGCCACCATATCGGTTCTTCTGCTGCAATTCACCCTCAGTATGCGAAGCTGGAGGAGGTCCCACAGCCTTATCTCTTCAAATTAGGCTAAAGGGCGAAATGACTTCATTACTGTTGTTTTGTGGGTTGCCACTTCTCTCAGGACCCCTCCTGCGAGGTTACCCCCAGGGCGCTAGGGTCATCCCTCTGCCATTCAGCAGGGACCTCTGAGTCTTCGGGAGACCTTTGCTATATTCTAATGCTTTCCTTATAAAAAAAAAGTTTATGCCATTGCTGCAAGCTTTTATTAGCTTTTCACGCGTGGTTTGGTTTCAGACACAAGAGGGCTTGAAAATCACAGAAAAGGAGTTCTTTGTTGATTAATTTGTTTTTCTTTCTCTTGGTTCTGACACGTAGGAGATACTCAAACTGTATTTCACCACTTTGTGCAAAGCCAGCCTGTGTATCAGAGAGCCGGGTGGGCAGAGGTGGGATGTTTGAACGATGCAGGGGTGGGAGTGGAAGTGAAATGCACAGAATCAAACACACCTGGAGCTGGAAGGACCTCCAAGAGGGCCGGCGCTTTAGTTTATCCTGATATACGTAGATCAGCTTCTGCTTGGATACCTCCAGTGACAGGGAACTCACTACCTCAACATTAGCCTGGAGTGATTGCTCGTGGTTGTGCTTAATCATATCACACAGGGGGTACTTGCCTCTGTGTGTTTCAGTCTGGGCTCCAGGGTTAAGGTGGCAGAGCCCTGGGCCACAGTACCCAGGAGGCTGGTGATTGTCCTGAGAAAACGCAGGTCCAGGTGCAGAGAAACGTGGGCTGCCCAAAAGCACCTGGCAGGGACTACGAGGTCCCTGGAGTCTGCCCCACGTGACAGATGTGCAAGCACACAGGATGCAGGGCAGACATCCCAGCATAGACAGTGTGGCTCATGCAGAAATGTGCAGACCAGGTCCTCTTGGAGGTGTCCCCTCTGCTGTCCTGGCTACGGTCATGGTCATGACCAATTCTCAGAGGGGAAGAGCTGCTGCTTGGAAACCACTGAGGCCCTGTAGCACTCATTCAGCAAGTATTTGCCTATAAGTCCTGGAGAATAAGTAGAGCAAAGTCTTCACCTTGTAGAATGTGGCCTCCCTCATGCTCACTGACTCTTTTTGCTGTCATCTTAAAAGTCAGTAGTGAAAGCTGCTTTTCGAAGGCATTACAGATGCGTTTCTCGCTCAAGGAGAATAGAAATTTGGTGGGGGTGTGGGGTCCTGGAGCCTGAGCTGAGCATCTATATATATAAAAGCCTAAGCGACCGGCCAATAGGTATGACGTGCACTGACCACCAGGGGGCAGATGCTCAACGCAGGAGCTGCCGGGTGACAGCAATTTTGTAGAGTGCCCTCTTGCACTCCGGGACCCCTCAGGGGATGTCAGACTGCCAGTTTCGGCCTGATCCCTGCAGGCCAGACTGAGGGACTTCCCTGCTGGAGGGACCCCGCTCACTCTGCAGACACCCTTTGAGCCGCAGCACCGCCCCAGGCGCGGCCCGCTGGGGAGGGACCGCGGGAGGTTGGCTCCAGGGTGTGTCGAGCCCGTCTCGCCCAGTCTCACCCGCCGGCCACCTTCGAATTAATTTCCTTTCAATGTGCATGAATCCGTGCACCAGGCCTCTAATAAGAGATAAAGAGCTGTTTTCTTGCCCTGGCTGGTGTGGCTCAGTTGGTAGAACATTGTCCTGTGCACCGAAAGGTTAACGGTTCAATCGCCTGTCAGGGCTCATGCTTGGATTATGGGCCCGATCTCCATTAGGGGGCGTACAGGAGGCTGCTGTTCAATATTTCGCTCCTACGTCGATGTTTTATTCTCTCTCTCCTCCTCTCCCTTCCTCTCTCTAACTCAATAAAAAAATCTAAAAAGAAAGAGCTGTTTTCTCATCAGCGTCACCAGAGCCACCTGGATGCTTGTGAACCAAGCGGCGAGTCGGAGGGTCTGGGCGGGGCTGTCCTCTGCAGTGTGAACAGGCTCCCAGCAGCTGTGGGATTGAGGAGCGCTGCCTGGTGGAGCACTGGCCAGGCGCGGCTGTCCCAGGCGTGCTGCTCGCCACAGGAGCTCGGGGAAAGAGGAACACGGTCGCACCGATGGGACCGTGTGCGGAGGGGCTTGGGAGCTGTGTGGGCTGGCAGAAACACTCCGTCCTGCAAATTGGCTGTGCTGCATGCTCCTGCCCTCTGCCCCCTCGCTGGTCTACAGAGAGCTGTAGTGTCTGAGAAGCCTGTTCCAAAGGGCTTGACACGCTGCCCGGAGTCACGGGAAACGCACGCACCGCCCCTCCCCACTGTGGCCGCTGAGAAATCTCGTCTCGCCCACTGTCGCTCGGGAACAAACACGGGTCCACAGCTGAGGACATTCATTCTTTGCACCCAACGACCCGGTTTGGCCATTTTCTACCGAATGCAATTGGCTCCCGGCTGTGGGTCGGACAGCTGTGACCTCCAACACAGCTGACAGAGCCGTGATTAGCAAGAAGCGTGTCCCGCTTCCCCGGAGCCCGGAGGCGGTGTGAGCTTAGTGAGCTGAGATGCTGCCTGTGAGAGGCGCCTTTCTCATTTAAGCCTTGAAAGCATCTGGGGTGCAGAAGCCCCTAGCTGAGGGGGCAGCGACGGGGACTTACGTGTGGGCAGCAGTGACGGGTGATGTCCCAGACAGTCCTTCCTACGGGGGCTCTGCATTGGCCACTCTTCCAACTTACTGGTCCCTTTGGCTCCCTGGGAACCTGAGCTTGACATTCCTAGTGAACATTGAAGACCCCCTCCCCCCCATTTAAGACTCCCTCCCCGCCCCATCCCCCATTCCTGACTTGCATTGTGACTCTGGCAGTGGCCTGGTGTCGCTATGAATGCTTGTGTCCTCCCCAAAAGTCATAGGTTGAAATCCTAATCCCAATGCCATGGTATCCGGAGGTGGGGCCTTTGGGAGGTGATTTGGCCATGAAAGTGGAACTCTTGTAAATGGGATTGGTGCCCTTATTTATAAAAAAAAATGAAAGGACCCCAAAGAGCTCCCTTACCCCTCCCACCACCTGAGCAGACAGCCAGCCACCTGTGAACCAGGAAGGGGGCTTCACCAGACCCCGAGTCTGCCTTGATCTTGGCCTTCCCAGCCCCCGGAACTGTGAGAAGCACAATTCTCTTGTTATAAGCCACCCAGTCTCTACTCTTCTGTGATAGCTGCCCAAATGCACCGGGCACCTGGTGAACTCACGCCTCGGAGCCTCCGTGCCACCTCTGCAAGGCGAGGCGGCCCCCTCACAGAGCATTTGTGAGGGAGGGTCCCTTAACCTGAAGAGAGCCCCTGAGGTCGGCATGGTGGGGCCAGGCCTGGTTCCCCTCTGTGTGCGCTCTCTCTTTACCCTGGATGGATCCCGTCTTGTGTCAAAATAAGAGTTTCCTTCCCAGTTCTCAGTCTTTGGGAGTGTCCTCCACGCTCCTTCCCAGCCTTCAGCTTTGGAAAGCACTTGGGTTCAGTTACAGACCAGCCCGGCTACTCCTCCTCAATCAAAGCTGTTGGACCCGGAACCTTGTTTGGGCACAAAGATCTCATTGCGGCTCCAGCCCCAGGATCCCCGGCCTCCGCCTGACACCGCTGAGCTCATCTCGGGGCCTATTTCTCTTTTATTTTGGCCAAAGGAGAGTTAAGCAGTGGGTCCTATGGAGGCCATTAAATAAGGCAGAATGTCAGAATCAATCGAAAGCCCTTCTATCCCTTTGCCCACGTGGAGACGGGGCAGAGGTCAGGCCGTGTGCCAGCAGCATGTTCGTGTTTTCAAAGAGCTCCCGCAGCCCTGCCTCCCAGCGGCTGGGGGACGGCGCGGGGCTGCGTGACATCCCGTCACCCCCGAGACAGCTCTTTTCCGTCCCCTGACGAGACGCCTTGGCAGATGAAACCTCACCGCCCTGCTTATGATTATAAATGTCGCCCCAGTCGCCTTCACAGCTGTGACTGCCTCAAAGATACAGAGAAAGGGAACAAATGTTTCGTTTCTGGTTCCGAGTAAACCCAGCCATTTCCCGAAAGCTCCTGTTAACTTAACACCCTGAAAGGCAGAGCATTTCTGGGGGGCGGGGGGGGGGGTCCAGCCTCCCCGCCCAGCCCAGCTCCAGCACCAGATTTCTCGGAGCTGGTTCCTCAGGCTGGGGTCCCTTTGGCAGAGCAGAGGGCGCCTTGGAGTTGATTTCATTGTTCAGACAAACTGAGCACATATTTTGGTGGAAATACCAAGGAGGACATCCATGGGTGCAGTAAAAGGGGACAGGGACCTTGGCATAGGGGATGGGTGGGAGGAGGCCGTGGTCATCACCGTCACCTGGGCACCTCCCCTTCCTTTGTACAAAGAACCGCACTGCATGGCACAGTTAAAGCTCCACGAACGCTGTAGCTTTGCCTGGTCGTGCTGGGCTCCGCATGCCGGTGGCATGCCAGAAAGAGGGGCTGTAGTCCTGGCAGGGTTCTGACTGGTTACCACAGGGAGGGAGCGTGGTTGCTACATAATGGAGGCAGGAAAGAGTGTGTCCAGAATTCAGGGGACCTACTGGGGTCCCTCTTGGTGCTTGCAGACCTGGAGATAACCAGGAACAAGCAATAATAGGCATAGTTCCAGGGCAGGTACCTGGGACTCAGACCCTTAGGAAAGAAGGAGTGGCGAGAGCTTAGACCAGTGCAAGAGCTGGCCCAGGGCGCTCTAGAAAGGGCGCTAGAGGAATGTATTAGTTTCCGGGGGCTGCTATAACAAATGGCCACAGGCTGGGTGGCTTATGCAATAGAAAATGATGGTCTCAGAGTTCTGGAGGCTAGACATCCAAGGTCAAAGTGTTGGCAGGGTAGGTTTCTTCTAAGGGCTTATAGATGGCCATCTTCTCTTTGTGGTCTTTCCTCTGTATCTATCTGTCTGCCTGAATTTCTCTTCTTACAAAGGCACCAGTCATATTGGATTAGGGCCCACCCTAGTGACCCAATTTTACTCTAATTACCTCTTTAAAGAACCTCACAAAATAGCCATATTGTGAGGTTCTAGGGGTTAGGGCTTCAACACATGCATTATTTGGGAACACAACTTAGCCCATAGCAAGGAGATTCATGATGCCTATTAATTATAACCTCAGGACCAATTGGCCCAGCAGGAGCTGTAGCCTATTCCACTAATCCTTCTGTTGTGTGTTTATTTATCTATCTATATAAACCCCTAATATGCAAATAGACCGAACAGCGGAATACCCGAACAACTGGTTGCTATGATGTGCACTGATCACCAGAGAGTGCTTCTTGGGATCATGTCCCAATAAACTACTTATATTTATTTATTTACTATTATTATTTTTTATGAACTTTTTGTCAGATTTAAAATCTTTATTGTTGAAAGTATTACATATGCCCTCTTTTCCCCCCATTGACCTCTCCCAGCTCACCCCCGTCCCCCACTCCAGGCCTTCACTACTTGCATTTAAATCCTTGTGCCAAGATCTGCTTCTGGTGGGAACCTAAGTGAAGACAGCAAGAAAATGGGAACCCCATATGAGTGCCCATGGAGGGCTAGGAATTGTGCCAGGCTGTTCACACCCTCATCTTTTGGAATGCGGGGAGGCTGACTTTATCATTTCAATGTTACCGATGAGGAAACTGAGCCTAAACAACCTGCTGAGGGCCCAGCGCCCGCCCACCCTTACGTGGTGGAGCCAGGATTTATTTCTGACGATGGGGCAATCCCAGTTCCTAACCGACAGGTGGCGGCCTGTGTTGGGACAAGCTTCAGGCTAGGAGTCAGGAGCCCTGGGTTCCAGTTCCAGGTACAGCGGTTACGTGGATACATCACTTCCCCTTTGGGGGCCCCAGCTTCCCTCTCTGTGCAATATAAGGAGAGGGCCAGGACGTCTCTGACAGCCCCTCAAGGATGAGAACCCATCGGGGATAGTGCTCCTGGGCCCCATCCTGCTCGGTGTCTCCCACAGCCCACCCAGGGCCCAGTGTGACTCCTTCTAGACAGGGTCTCAGAGGCTGTTGTGCAGGGTTTACCTCTCCATCGGTCTCTTCCTGGAATTTATTGACTGTCAGATAGTTAAGGGCTAGACGGATTATCTCCCCGTGATAAGACAGATAATATAATTCTCCAAATGTCATTTGATTCGCTAGGAACAGCCAATTTCTTGCCAGCCCTGAAATGTCATGGAGGGAAGTCACTGGAATTCATTGATGAAACGGTAATCTTTCCCATGCCTTTCCCATGAATGTCATATAACTCTTTCTATGAGACAGTTTCTATAGACTTGGTGAAGGGGATGGAGCAGGTACGATGGGAGATGGCTGCAGATGAATGGTGGCTTAATAGATTAGGCACAGATGGCAGCTGACGAGGGACGGGAAGTTGTTACCTATACGCTAAGGGTTCCTATTCACCAGACGTGAAACACACATGATTTGAATGAGCCGTGCTATTTCTGTGATTATTCTGAGAGTTGCCTCCATTTCTGGGATGAAGACATTCAGGTTCAGAGAGGCCAAGCAGGCGGAACCAGGTCACACAGCCAGCTGATGGCGGAAGGGCGAGTGGAGCTCAGTCATGAAGAGCGAAGGCTTTGGAGCAGGAGGACAACGTGGATTTGAATCTTTCACCAACTGATTTCTCATCGTGTCATCCTCGGCGGGGCACTTGCCTTCTCGGAGTCTCAATTTCTTCATCTCAGAAGTGAGGGTAGCACCATCGACGCCGTCCGGGGTGCCTCGCTGTGAGCCCAGTTTTAGGCGCGTGGAAAGCACTCAGTGTATCACTGTGAATATGCTGCCCTTCCGAGCCCCCTCCTCCCCGGAACCTCTCTGCTCTCAGCCTCCTCGCTCCTCTGTGCCCCCCCCCCCCCCCC
>NW_005871645.1:9486-47220 GCF_000147115.1 Myotis lucifugus
CCTGCACTGGATCTAGTTTTATTTGTGACGTGTAACACATTTTCATCTAAAAAAAATTCTTTATTGTTGAAAGTATTCCATATGCCTCCTTTACCATTTTCTTCCTAAAGGCACCTTTGTCCTGTTCAGGAATGATCAGCGATGTCTGCTTGTCTTGGCACTTGAGGACCCTGTAACTATTCGCTCCCACCCAGGTGACCCATCCTCACTGCTTCCAGCATGTAACCCCCACTCTCTCTCTGCTGAGGCTGCTTCCCAGACCACACCACAGCCCCCGATGTCTCCAGCCTGGGCTCCCGTGCACCATCTCTTCTTCTGCCTGCCATGGTGCTTAGGGCCTCACCATTAGGCAGCCACTTGTTTGGTTGAAGGTCAGGTGTCTTCTGCTCAAATGCAGCTGTCTCTAGAGTGTGCAAGCCAAGTTCTGTCAACCAACCTCACCTTAGCAAGGGAGCCTGTAAGGAGTGGGCCACGGCGTGGACAAGAGCCTGGGCAGTTCCGAGGTTTTCCCAGGCCAGTGAGGAACCTCACTGTCTTCAGAGCCTTCCCCTGACCTTTCCCTAACGTTGCCAGGCAGATCTGCGGACTAAGAACAATATGAGGGACCATATGCATAGAGGATACAGTGAAAGAAGGGCAAATAAAACCCAACTCAATGAAATGTTATTATCTCCTGTATCTTGAGATTATTATTCTTGGTGTGGAACAAAGAAGATACAGATGTAATATACAAGTGGTTATGTGTAAATCCCACAGTCTTGAGTTCAAATCGGAAGTGTCAGTCAGTATATAGTCATGTTATGCACATCTCTTTATATCATTTTTATTTAGATATAACTCATCCTTTCTGTGGGCTAACGATTATTCCATTATATAGTTTTATCACAGCTTATTCAAGTAAATGTGTATATGTGTACTATACACAAATATAGGGTGTCCCAAAAATGTATACACACTTAACAGTTGATAGCTCAATTGATATTGCTTTTAAAAAAAATTTTTTTTATTGATATTTTAGAGAGAAAGGAAGGGAGAGGAATTGAGAGATAGAAACATCGATGAGAGAGAAACATCGATCAGCTGCCTCCTGCACGCCCCTCACTGAGGATTGAGTCTGCAACCCAGGCATGTGCCCTGACCAGAAATGGAAATGGAGACCT
Organism: Myotis lucifugus; assembly: GCF_000147115.1. NCBI lineage: Eukaryota > Metazoa > Chordata > Mammalia > Chiroptera > Vespertilionidae > Myotis > Myotis lucifugus. The sequence goes on from NW_005871645.1 coordinate 10,647, forward strand.
CTTGGTGCAAGGGTCAGCGCTCAACCACTGAGCCACACCAGCCGGGCTCGGTTGATGTTTCTTTCTTTTCAGGTTTAACCCATGAGAATTAATAATTATTCAAAGTGTACATACATATTTTTGAGACACCCTGTATATAAATGTGTTTCTGAGCATATGAGATATTTTTGAATGGGAAATTTCCAGAAATAAAACGTAGGGCCAGGGCCTGTGCTCGTCCATAGATAATAGATAATGCCTTCCAATAATGTATCATTTTCTACTAGGATGGGGCCCAGATTTCTATCCTGAATGAAGGAGGGGACTATTTTTCCCCTCACCAACCTATTTGCAGCCCAAATAGGAAATATACTGCTTTGATTTTTTCTATCATAAGGAGACTTGACCAAAAGAGAGAAACTTTTATATAAATGTCTCGGCCATTTCTACTTCTTCTTTTGTGAATTGCCTGCTTACAATTGGACTCATCTTCAGTTGAATGCTTTTATTTTTATTGTTTATTTATAGGCGCTTTCAACATATTATGGGCGTTTGTCCTTTTTCAGATGTATATATTCTGTAAATATTTTCCCTTAACCTGACACTTGTTTTAAACATGGAGAAGCTTTAAATTTGTATGGAGTCAGATTGGTCAATGCCCACCCCCTTTTCAATGGCTCCTGAGGTTTTGTAACATTTTAAAAAAAGGTCTTTACCTCTAAGTCATAATAATTCTCTTACATTTCCTTCTAGTAGTTTTATATTTTTTTATTTTACATTAAAATTTTTAACCCACTGAAATTTTTTTATGTGTGAAGTAGGAATCTGTGTATGTAAGCATCCTATCTATGAACCATCTATCATCTCTCTATCATCAGTCTTTCCAACAGACAGTCAATTTTTCCAACGCGGTTTATTAAATAGTCTATTCCCCCATTGATTTAAAAAGCTACTTTCCACTCACTGAATTATCATATGTAATTGGTGTTTTTTATACTCCATTTGGTTACACTGATCTTCTTTGCTGTTCTCTCTCTCTCTCTCTCTCTCTCTCTCTCTCTCTCTCTCTTCCCCCCTCCCTCCCTCTTAAAGATGAAGGACAAGGGGAGTTTGTGAATATTTTTTCCCCACTCACATATGTAAATGGCTGAAAGGCATATGCTAACACGCACAAACAGACCTTGTGGTACCAGCCATCTGCTCAGTAAATCCTGGGCTCCCATTTCGGCTCATTCCTCTGCCTTCTCAGGTCTCCTTGGCTTTCTGGGTCCCTGGGTCTTAATTGTTGCTCTGGGGGACATTTCGGGTTTCGCTGTCCTCTGACCACATCTGGACTATGTTCTTCGAATTATTTTAGACTAATATAAATGTCAACATTCAGAACTCATTCTCAAGTTCCCTTCGCTATTCTTTTACATATGTTTTCACTATTCTTGCATATTTGTTTTCCAAGTGACTTAATTATCAACTAGAATTCTGATTGGAATAGCATTATATTAATGAATTAGTTTGAGGAAGAGTAAGGAAATATACAGTGTGTGTCTTCACATCCAAGAATATCACTCTAGGTCTTTTGAGATGCCTTTTAGTATATTTTCATAGAAAGTGCTTGCATTTTTCTCGTTAAATGTATTTTTAGATGAGTTATAATGGCTGTGGATATTTTGAGTCTGGTTCTGCTTCCCACTATGTTTTTTTTTTTTTTTTACTATATTTTACAATTGACTGCTGCTATATATAGTTAAGCTATCACATTTAAAAATATTTACACCAAGAATGCCGGAGGGAGAGTCCATTCTTGTAGAGTCGGTGAGGATGGGACAGCAGGGGATGGGTCAGCAGCTGTGCTGGGAGAGCCACAGTGATCTTTCTCGCCCCCCCCCTCTCTCTTTCATTCTTTTCTTTTACTAGAAAACTTAGCATTTATTAAAGCATACAGAAAGTCAGCTTATTATAAATAAGAGGTGCCCTGACTGGGACTCGAACCGGCAACCTTTGGGTGCACGGGCTGATGCCCAGCCAGCTGAGCCACCCGGCCGGGGCTCCACAGTGACTCCTGCCCTCCTCCCACCTTAATGGCTGGCTCCATGAAAAGGTGAGCCTCCTTCCAGGATGGATTTTCACTTTGCTTGAGCCTGGGGTCGTGCTAAGTCAGCATGTCAGCTTGCTCAGTGACCTTCTAGAATCCCTAGGCACCTGTGAGATTTGTACCAAAATGCCACATATCCTTTCCCAGGAGTTCTGGGGCAGAGAATTTTCCAGCTGGCTATATCCCGTGTTGCTGATTCCCTGTGGAAATTGGTGCAAAATTGCACTGACATGGGTTGGACAAGACCATCGGTGGCAAGGGAAGCCACGGGGTCAGGCTTTTCCAAGCGTGGGTATGTGCCATCCCTCGCTGTGAGGTAGGCTCCTCGCCAGCGGAATGGAAGTCACACACAGAGCCTTCACAATTAATATGGGAAACTGTCTAACAAGTTGTACAATTTGCTTTAATGGGATGTCTGATGAGTGACACATGGTTGTTTGTCAACTAAAAATATCTTGAAGACCTTTGAGCAAACCAAGGGAGACCTTGCTCCTGTCGCGTCTCACAAACAGCTGCGCCCGGCCCTGGGTACACATAATTGCTGAGACCGATTGGGGAGGGCTGCAAGGGTTGATGCTGTCGTATTAATTTGCTCCATAAATCAACACATGAACTTGACAGCCCTTTAAAATCTTTATCATCGTGCATGTATCCTTGGTCTTCCAAAGGCGCTTTATCTGACTTCAATCCAAAGCAACTCCTATTCATTAAACAAGTATGTATTGAGCATGGGCAGGTGCTAAAGATGTAGGGCCCAGGACCCATCTTCAAGGAGCTTACAGGCTCATGGGGAAATAGACATATAAGCAAAAAATGTACATTTTACTGTGATCTGAGCAGTGATAGAGTTAGGCATTGATGTAGTGCTGCCACTAGATTCGTTTATTCATTTATTTATTCAACAAGGACTAAGACCTTCTGAGCGCAGCTAGTGTGGCTCAGTGTTTGTGTGTCGACCTATGAACCAGGAGGTCACAGTTCGATTCCTGGTCAGGGCACATGCCTGGGTTGCTGGCTTGATCCCCAGTAGGGGGCGTGCAGGAGGCAGCAGATGGATTGATGATTCTCTCTCATCATCGATGCTTATTTCTATCTCTCCCTCTCCCTTACTCTCTGAAATCAATAAACAATATATATTAAAAGAAAAAGACCTTCTAAGACAGAGGTGTGGCCTCAGCGGACATAGGACATAGTGCTTCAAGGAGCTCAGTCTAGGAGCAGGAAACAGACATATACACAGATTATAAATAATACAAGCTGTGGGCATGTGTAGGTGGGCTGGCTTCAGTGAGGAAGTGGTGCTTAAGCTAAGTTTTGAAAGGTGGGCGAGTGTTTATATCCTGGGCAGGTGGGGAAGAACATTTAGTGGTGGGAATGGCATATGCAAAGGCCTTTGGGTGGGGGATGGGGAGAGAACAGGTTGTTTAGGACCAGCAAGTAGTAGAGCACGGACTGAAGTAGTATAGCATGGTGGGGACGGGGCTTTGGTGAGAGAGGAGGCCAGAGAATCAGGTGGACGTCGCATCCTGGGTGGTGTGCAATACTCAGCCAAGGAGCCCAATGTTTTCCCCAAACCTCTCTCACAGGCATGTCCCAGATTCGCTCTTCCTCAGCTTGCTCCCTTTAGAAATGTCAACCCTGATTGTTTACCTGCTGTCAAACGCCGTGTAGAGTCTCAGGCTTGAGAATGTATGCACATGAAGTAATAAGCTTTGAGTTGAATTTGATTGCCTGTCCATGTGTTTCTCGGCTTACTTATCTGTTCACTTTTTGGTCATATTTTAGTGTAGGCAGCATCTACTATTGAGCATAAAATGGTTAAGAGAGACCCTGAATGGAAATATGCCATTTGCCCAAAGGAGACTCCTTCCTGCCTTCAGGGAATGTATGCTCCCAGGAGGTAGACCAGTTGCCTGCACCGGAGTCTCTTCCCATTGCATTCACCACTGTGACAAAGAGGCGAGGGAAGTCCCCACGGTTACTTCCCAAAATTTATGGAAAATGGAGGAAGAGGGAATCAGGGTGGCGTTCACATTGATCACAGTTCAACTTCACAACAGCCTCTCAAAGTAGATGGGTTACCAATACCATCTGATGGATGAGGACACTGAGCTTTAGGACAGTTAAGCAACAGACTCTAGGTTCTTGCTACTTAAAGGGTGGTGCCTGTAAAGGCAGGATCGCAGGCCCCACCTTAGAACTAGAGAGTCAGCCTACATATTACAGGACACGCCCTCCTCCCTGCTCAGGCGAGTCCATGCTGAATAAAATATGAGAAGCATTGGTCCCCGAAGAGCCAGGTCAAAGTTCTCTTCTTTCCAAGACCCCATGTTGCCTCCACTTTGGGCTGCTGGGTTTATTCCTAAAGGTCATGAGCAATTTTGGCCAGGTACAGTGGGTGGGTGCGTATTTCTAATTATGGTGTGAGTTCTGGGTTTAACATGCTGATATGCTTTGTGACTGAAGGATGTGAGATGATGGATGTATTAATAAACTTGGTCTTGGTAATCATTCTACATGTATATGTATATCAAATCATAACATTATACACATTACATATATACAATTATATATATATATTCATCCATTATGCCTCAGTAAAGTTGAAAAAGGAGAACAACTTCTGAGGCTATGATTCATGAGCTGACCCTTGAAGGAAGCACACTGGCCAGAGGAACATTCCAGGTGGCAGGAATAGCAAGTGCAAAGGCCCAGGGGCACAGTGGAACCCAGTGCATGCCTCCCGCTGAAAGCTCAGTGTGGCTGGAGGACTGTGGGCCATCTCCGAAGTGAGATGCCATCTCTGCCCAGTGTCTGTTTAAATAAGGAGTTTTCTCTCCGCCTGGTGGACAGGAGAGCTGTGACAGAACAGAACGAGGCTTGGCCTGAGAGGACACTTACCAGTTCTTTTACCACAGAGGTTGACCCCAGGTTTCCTGTCTGCCCAATGGCAACTCCCACCCTCCTGCTCATCTCCAAGACCCTGTGGCTTGGAAAGTGCTTGGAGGAGTAGTACACACTCTACCGTCTTGTTCTGAAGCCCCCACCCCCTTACCTCAGACACATCTGTGGGGGTGAAGGGAGGTAAAGTGGATGCGCCTCGGCTTCCATGTGGGAGGGTTGTGGTTAATTAAGGAGACGTACGATTTCTTCGCAAGCACACAATAGCATGTCCCCAGCTGCAGGTGCCCACCCCACCGGAAGCGGTGGACAAAGAGCTGATTGTGACAGCGGCGCGGGGCTTAGTGCTGAGCCAGACGCCGGAAACAAGCGGGAATGAGGGAAGTTGGCGAGTGGCCAGGAAGAAGCCTCTTCGCATCTCACAGAGAGTCGGTGGGCAGCACCGTAGCCCTGGAGCTTGGATGGGGTGAGGGTCAGGGCTGGGTCAGCGCTGGGGGCAGGGGTGCGTCAACCATGGGTCCCGCCCATCTCCAGCACTGTAGGCACGTGAGGATGTAATTATTTTCAGATCTGGGGATAGGTGGGAGCCAGTGAATCAATTGAACTTTGAGAATTGAGGTACGTGAGGGTTAAATTACGTTCCCCCCCTCCCCAAATGTATGTTGCTATCCTAACTCTCAGTGCTTCAAAATGTGACCTTCTTTGGAAATAGCATCTTTGCAGAAGTCATAAGTTAAAACAAGGTCCTGAGGGTGGGCCCTCACCCAGTATGACTGGTGTCCCTGTACAAAGGGGAAGTTAGGACCCGGAGTCAGACATGCACAGAGGGAAGAGGGGATGAAGTCACACAGGGAGGAGACAGCCATGTGACTGGCAAACATCGGAGGCTGGAAGAGGCGAGAGGGACCCTCCCGTCGCATCATCAGAGCGAGCATGGCTCACCGCACCCTGGTTTTGGGTTTCTAGCCTCCAGATCTGTGAGATAATGAACTTCTGTTGCTGAAAGCCACCCAGTTTCTGGTACTTTGTAGAGCAGCCTCAGGAAACAAATACAAGGTGCTTACAGTGAGGCTCAGGTGGCCTCTCAAAGCTCCAATAAGAGCAATAAGCCCGCCTGGCTGGTGTGGCTCAGTGGTTGAGTGTTGACCTGTGAACATGGTTTAGTTTCTGGTCAGGGCACATGCCCGGGTTGTGGGCTCGATCCCCAGCAGGGGGCGTGCAGGAGGCAGCTGAACAATGATTCTCATCATTGATGTTTCTCCTTTCTTCTCTGAAATCAATAAAATATGTAAAAAAAAGAAAAAGAAAAAGAGGCCCCTCAGAGCTCCCTTGCCCCTTCTGCCACGTGAGGACACTATGAACCAAGAGGGTAGCTCTCACCAGACACCGAACCGGCCGGCCCCTTGATCTTGGCCGTCTGGCCGTCAGAACCGTGAGAAATAGATTTCTGTTGTTCATAGGACACCCAGCCTATGGTGTTGTGATCGCAGCCCAAAGGGCCCCAGGCAGTGTCCCTTCCTGCTAACCGAACCCCAGAAGCAAAAAGATAACGTGTCAGCAAAGCTACACTTCATTTTTGAAAGGCTGCCACCATGGTCTCTCCCAGGCCACACCACTGCTTGGCTTCGTTCTCCGTCTTTATAGGGTAAAAAGGTGGCTTGAATTACCCAACGCGACTTGGCTGGCTTCCTCACTGTTCCCAGAACCGGACCGACTCCTTCCCGTCTCGGTGGCACCATTCCCCAGGCCTTTTCTTTCTCCCAGTGTTACCGTTGTCACCTCAACTGGGCCAACTCCAACCAGGACCCGTGACCGAAAAATGCGGGGACCGTTTCAGTTATGTCCCAAACCAGCCATGAAAGAGAATTCCTCCGGAGGCGAGCTCTGGGCTTGGCTTGGAGATTGTGAGTCTCTGTCTTTTCCACCGCCGTCCCCTCCCTCCACCTGGAATGTCTTCCGATTACGTTGACCTCCTGGTCAAGTCCTACTTATCTGTAGGGGAGCCTGCTCGCCTGTACCCTCCTCTCTGCAGCCTTCCCTGCTGGTTCCCTCCGAGGTGCTCGTCACGTTGTATGGCTCATAGGTCTGTCTCTCCCTGTAGACTCCCTGAGAGGTTCTGGGGGAAGGGACTCGTTTCTTTCTTTCTTTCTTTTTTTTTTTTTAAAAATACATTTTATTGATTTTTTTACAGAGAAGAAGGGAGAGGTATAGAGAGTTAGAAACATCGATGAGAGAGAAACATCGATCAGCTGCCTCCTGCACACTCCCCACTGGGGATGTGCCCGCAACCAAGGTACATGCCCTTGACCGGAATCGAACCAGGGACCCTTGGGTCCGCAGGCCGACGCTCCATCCACTGAGCCAAACCAGCTAGGGCGAGAAGGGATTCATTTCATTCAAAGGCCCTGGAGTTCCATTCTATACAGAACATAGGTCTGCCTTTGTTGGAAGGGCCAGGGGGGTGGTCTTTTCCCTAGGGATGTATTTGGAGGCAACCCCTCCCTCCGAGTATAAAAGGCACCAAAAGTAAACCGCTGGCTAGATCAGTCTGACTCCCCAAACCTGGGATTTTTTTATTCACCGTAGAGAGACTGCGATAACTTATTAGACATAAAAATACTTACACACGTGGCAACCTTTGGCCAGCCCATCCCGTCACCTCCCGGAGCCTCAGTTTTCTTATCTCTACAGCTGTGACAATTACACCGTCGTACTTACCTCACGGAGCTGTGCGGGTCACAGAAGCTCCCGTAAATTGTAAAATGTTAAACAAATGCTAAGGTTTGATGGTCATTATTATGAACACAGCACCAATCATCCATCCCAGAACAGAGGGCTCTGCAGAGGGGCCTGGCGGATTAATGGGACCAGTGACATTTATCCCCCGGCATCCATCTCTCCCCAGTTCTCTGTGCCCGAGGGTCTGGGGCTGGGCTGAAGGAGGGGTGGGGGAGGGTAGAGTGGGAAGCCCTTTCTCTCCTTGGTGTTAGCTGTTAGCACTCCTGTCCGGGGCCTTTGTGGGGCCTGCCGAGGGATGTTGTTAGAATTGGAAGCTCCTAAGTCTCGTGAGGAGAGAATTACAGGCAGTCGGGGCCTGCCCGTGAATGCCCATGCGTGAGAGCGGCTGGCAGGAAATGGCACATGACTGTCTGAGCCGAGTTCAGGTAGCAGCCCCGACTTCAGCACAGAGCCGGCCAGAGCTGGTGGCCAGCGACGGTGGCTTGACCGGAATCTCAGTAAATATTTGAAGATTCCTGAGTGGTTTGCCCCTGATGTACAGCATGTGGGGTGGGGGTGGGGGACTTTTCTGGGGAAGTGCTGGCTACAGTTGTGAAACCTCCCTGTGTGTCCCGAGGCCCAGCCTGGCTGCTTCTGGGTCTTCTGTCCTCAGGAGCCGCACGGCAAATTGAATTTGCCAAAGCAGGTTTTACGCAGAGAAAAGAAATTGGGTCAGCTGGCTGTGCCCCATTGCTTTTGCCAAAAAAATTCTACCAATTTTTACCTGAGACAAAAATAACCTTTTTTTTCCTTTCTAGAATGTAGAATAGATGAAATCTTTGGAGGTCTGAGGGAAAGTAGCAAAGCCCTAAGCAATCTGTATTATCCTTTCTTTCTTTCTTTCTTTCTTTCTTTCTTTCTTTCTTTCTTTCTTTCTTTCTTTCTTTCTTTCTTTCTTTCTTTCTCTCTCTCTCTCTCTCTCTCTCTCTCTCTCTCTCTCTCTCTTTCTTCTTCTTTCTTCTTTCTCCTTCCTTCCTCCCTCCCTCCCTTCCTTCCCTTCCTTCTTTCATTCTTCCTTTCTTCCCTTCTTTCTTTCATTCTTCCTTTTCTTTCTTTCTTTCTATCTATCTATCTATCTATCTATCTATCTATCTATCTATCTACCTACCTACCTATCTTCATCATTTCTCCTAATTATCTAGGCCTTTTCTGTTTGCTAGTCATTCATTCAATGATCTAACTCACCCACTCACCCATCAGTGTTTGCCAACACTTACTCTGGGCAGGTTCCTTTCAGGGAGATGGGATGAGAGGTAACGAGGCTGAGGTTTTCCGTGAGGGTGGTGGGAGGAGGAGCCTGGGATAGCGGGTAAAAGCCTCTTTTAATCATTCAGCCTCTTAGCGATGAGCAATTCCCTGCTGTTTCATGAGCCTTTGCAGGTGATCTGGGCCGTGATCCAGGCTTGACATCAGATGAGACACAAGGGGATGTACCTGTGTTTTATTTTATTTTAGTTACTGGTTTATGCTGCATGGTGGGCTTTATCTTGTCATCGTTTCTTCCCAGTCCAATCAGGGACCTGGGCTGTTGATATTTCCCTCGGGCTCTCCCCTCACCCCCCTCCCGCCCCCTTGCTCACAGTCAAACACTTGAAGCACATGTCACAGAGGCGGCCCATTAAAACGTGACTTGATTTTATGTGGCTTCAAACACCAAACAAAGATCACACGGTGTTTTATTTGAGCCCTGCAGTCAAATTCTAACTCTTCCTTGTGGCCAGTGGGTCATGAGGTGAATGCCGCCTGTCTTACCCCACCTCCCATCAGATGGAAAGGAGGGGGGCTGTAAGTGCTGGGGGTGGGGGCGGGGGGCAAGCGTGGGCAGAAATCCCCTCTCAGGGTGTGGCAGCCATTTCCCACCAGTGGGTGGTCCGCTCCCTGGCCATCTGGGTGTTTGCACTAGAAGCGTGGACCTGGGAGCCTTGGCGAGGCGCATCCGCAGCTGGATCCAGTATCTTCCGGGAGCAGCCACCCTCCTTTGTTCCGAGTCCACGTGCAGCCTGCGGGAGAGTCCACTGCTGGGGGCGCTGCTCCCAATGCTCAGAGCCCCTCAGCTGCAGGCAGATAATGTGCACCACTGGCCGCGGACGCAAACCAGCCTCCCGAGGGTGCTTATCGGCTCCTTTCTGCATCCTGGGAGGTTGTGTGGCCTTCTAAGAATTCCATGTCCTCAACAGGCCTGGGAGGAACGTGGCTTTCTCCCCAGTGCCGAGAGGGCGGGCCATCCGCACAGCATTTCCATCTCTGCAGTTGCACGCACGCAGTTCCTGCAGGTGAGCATTGCGTTTCAGCAACGGTGTCAGCGACTTCTGCTGGGAGCCTGATAGGAGACAATCATTGTTCTAATCGCCTCCCGTTCCCCATGAGACAGATGGTGTTACTGTGCTCATTCTATACACAAGGAAACGGGGGCCCAGAGAAAGAAGCCGCTTGACCAATAACAACGAACTCCCAGAGCTCTTTGCATGTGTCAGACCCTGCAACCGGCCAGGTACCAGGTTCTTCTTCACATCACCTTTCTTTTCCGTGATGCAGGCGCTGTTATTATGGACATTTTTGCTTATGAGGAAACTCGGGTTCACAGGTCAAATAGCTTCTTTTATATATTAAAAAAAAGTTGTTTTAAAAATTGATTTCAGAAAGAAGAAGGGAGAAGGGGAGAGGAATAGAAACATTAGTGATGAGAGATAAACATCATCTATCAGCTGCCTCTTACATGCCCCAGCCTGCAACCCGGGCACGTGCCCTGACCGGAATTGAATCGTGACCTTCTGGTTCATGGGTCGAGGCTCCACCACTGAGCCACACCGGCCGGGCTCAAGTAGCTCCTTCAAGGTTACGGAGAAGATGTACAGCAGGCTTGGACAGTCCCTTAGCCAGGAATGACGTCGTTTGAACCGTTCTGCTACCCTGCCTCCTCGGATGTATTTAGACAGAATAACTTGGTTATTTGCGGGCTTAGCTATGTGGCTGAATTTTCCCCCTTCGAAGCACAGATGAATTGCCTAAAATGATTATTATGCTATGTTCATAATTTATTTCCATGTCTGAAGGCAGTCTGCAGAAACTTTAAATATATCAGGCCGAACACTAAATGAGATTTCTACAACCTTTTTGTGGAATGTAATCTGCAACATCTATTAAAACAAATAACACACTTGTCTTTTTTATTCACCAGCCCCACTTTGGGAAATTCTCCTGTAGAAACAAAAGCACCCGGGAGATGAGATATATGACTGAGGGAGTTTTTGCAGCATTGTTTATAATGACAGACACTGGCTCGAGCCTGGCCGCCTCTCACTGGGCTGGAGAGACGTGGATAAAAATGTGCTTTGTCCATACGGTGGAAGGTTGTGCAGCTGTGACCTGGGATATAGTTAGGTGACAGAAGCGAGTGGGTGAAACTCTCATAAAAAAAAAAAAAACTAAACAAGGGGTCCATGAGAGGTGAGGGTAATGCAAGGAGAAGAATGAAGTTGGGGAGCCCTCTCTGTGTTGTTTCGCAGGACATGGTGAACATACCATCCTTTTAAAAATGTTCAATAATTGAGGTATAATTTATATAGTGAATGCTCACTTCAGTATGGGTGTGCACAGATAGCTGTACAGTCTGATCAGTTTTGGCAAATGCTTATGTCCATGTAACCCACACCCCGCTCAAGATATAGAACCTTCCATCACCCCAGAAGTCTGCTTGGTGTCCCTCTAATCATTCCCTGTCACCCCCTCTACTAAAAGCAACCACTATCCTCACTTCTCTCACCACAGGTTAGCGTTCCCTGTTCTGGAACTTTATGTAAATGAATTGTGTGGTGTTACTCTTTTGTGTGTGGCTTCTTTTCCTCAACACAGTGGCTTTGAGATTAATTTACTTTGCTGTCAGTAATTTGTTCCTTTTTTATTGCTGTGTAGTATTCCATTGTATGAATATAGTACGATTTGTTTACCCATTCTCCTGTTGATAGACATTTGTGTTCGCTCTTATGAATAAGCTCCATGGACATCCTTTTACAAGTCTTTTTTTGTGGATGTAAATTTTTGCTTATCTTGGATAAATACCTGGAAGTAGAATTGCTAGGTCAAAGGGTAGGCATATGCTTAACTTTATAAGAAACTGATAGCGTTTTCCACACATTTTGCATTCCCTCCAGCAATGTATGAGGGTTCAGATTGCTTATAGTTTTAATTCATTTTCCTAATGACTCATCATGTTACGCACTTTTCCATGGCCCTATTGAAATGCAGGATGCATGTTCCAGCTATGTGTAACCTGACATCAAAACCATACTTTCTTGCCCTAACCGGTTTGGCTCAGCGGATAGAGCGTCCCGGGTTTGATTCTGGTCAAGGGCATGTACCTTGGTTGCGGACACATCCCCAGTGGGGAGTGTGCAGGAGGCAGCTGATCAATGTTTTTCTCTCATCGATGTTTCTAACTCTCTATCCCTCTCCCTTCCTCTCTGTAAAAAATCACTAAAAAATATTTTTTAAAAAAACACCATACTTTCTTGATTTCTGTAGCTTTGTAGTAAGTTTTGAAATCAGGCACTTTAAGTCCTGCAATTTTTTCTTTTCAAAATTGTTTTATTCTGGCTGTCATGGAAGTTTTGGTTACAGTTCTTGCATATATTTTGTTAAATTTGTCCTTAAGTATTTTATGTTTTTTGATGCTATTATAAAACAGAACTTTTAAAATTACAATTTCCAATTGCTTGTTGCTAGAGAATGAAAATATAATCAATTATTTTATGTTGAGCCTGTATCTTGCAGCTTTGCTGAGCTCACTTTTCAGTTCTGTTATTGTTGTTGTTATTATTTTGGTAGCTTCCTTAGGATTTTGTATATATATGATTGCATTACCTGCAAATAAAGAACTTTACTCCTTCTTTCCCAATCCGCATACTTCTTTAGTCTTTTCCGAGCTTTGATGCACTGGTTAGGACAGCCAACAAAAGGTTGACGTGGTGAGAGTAGGCATCTTAGCTCTCTTCTCCACCATGGGGAGAGAGTCTTCAGTCCTTTACCAGTAAGGATGGCATTAGCTGTAAGTTTACTCTTGATACCCTGTATCAGATTGAGGAAGGCTCATTTCAGTTTGCTAATAAGCATTTTTATCATGAGTAAGTGTTGGATTTTGTCAAACACTTTTTCCTCATCTATTGAGATGCTCATAAAGCTATTTCTCCTTAATCTATTATTATGCTGAATTACATTGATATTTGAATGTTATACCAATCTTGGAATCCTACAATGAATCCTACTTATTATTTATATAGAGAGATAAATATGTGATATATATATATATATATATATATATTCAATTTGCTAACATTTTATTAAGGACTTTAGTATCTATGTTCATGGGCATTGTTCTGTTTTTGTTGTTTTTCCCCCCCTTGTAATCCCCTTTGGTATGGTTTTAGCATCATAGTCATGTTGGTCCTGTAAAATGAATTTTTTCTCTGTTTTTTTTTGAAGAGTTGATGTAGAATTGGCATTTTTTTCTTAAATGATTTTATGTAATTCAGTGGTGAAGCATCGGTCTGGAGTTTTCTTTGTGGGAAGGTTTTCAATGATAAATTCAGTTATTAAAATAGGATTAAGGCTGTTTATATTTTCTGTTTCTTGTGTCAGTTTTAATAGTTTGTATTTTCAAGCAATTTGTCAGTTTTATTAAATTATCAAATTTAGTGGCATAAATTGTTTAGAATGTTCCCTTATTATCCTTTTACTGTTGTAATGTAGTTAGCAATGTCCTCTATTTCATTTCTGATATTGATAAATTTGTGTTGTTGCATGGCATTTTTTCCCATTTTTTAAATTTGTCATTTATCTTTTTCTTTATGTTTAAAGTGAATCTCTTTTAAACCATCTATAACTGGATTTTGCCTAAAAAAATCTAATCTGAAAATCTCTGCTTTTGCATTTAACATAATTAATTATATGGTTGTGTTTAAACTTACCATCTTTCCATTCATTTTCTATTTACCTCCTTTGTTCTTTTTCTTCCTTTCCTGCCCCCTTTTGGATTAAATAGGTATTTTTTGATATTACATTTTATCTTTTGGATTGGATTTTTATCTATACATATTTGCTAATAATTATATCACTTACAGAACAATCACTTACTGATTAAGAACCTTGTAGTAGTGCCTGGCTGGTTTGGCTCAGTGGTTGAACATCAGCCTATGAACCAGGAGATCACAGTTCGGTTCCTGGTCAGGGCACATGACCAGGTTGTGGGCACGGTCCCCAGCGTGGGGGTGGGGTGGGCATGCAGGAGGCAGCTGATCAATGATTCTCTGTCATTATTGATGTTCCTATCTCTCTCTCCCTTCCTTCTCTGAAATCAATAAATATATATATTTTTAAAAAGAACCTTGTAGTAGTATATACATATCTACATGTTCCTCCTATTCTATACTATTATTTTCATACACTTACTTCTACATATGCTTTGGCCCCTGAAATACATTGTTGTTGTTGTGTTTTTAAAAAAATATATTTTATTGATTTTTTACAGAGAGGAAGGGAGAGGGATAGAGAGTTAGAAACATTGATGAGAGAGAAACATCGATCAGCTGCCTCCTACACACCTCCTACTGGGGACGTGCCCGCAACCAAGGTACATGCCCTTGACCGGAATCGAACCTGGGACCTTTCAGTCCGCAGGCTCACGCTCTATCCACTGAGCCAAACCGGTTAGGGCCCTTGTTGTTGGTTTTTTAAAACCGTCGATCAACTTTTAGATAAATTAAGAAATGAGAAAAAAGTATTTTATATTTAGCGACACAGTTACTGCTTCTGTGATCAGAATTCCTTCTTGTAGGTCTGACTTATCATTTGGTACCATTTTCTTCAGCTTGACTAGCTTCCTGAAGAAAAAAAAAATTCGGAGTTCATGTCTATTGGTGGCAAATTTTCTTACTTTTGTTTATTTAAAAATGTTTAACTCACTTTCCTTTTGAAAACTACGCTCCCTGGACGTGGAACTGCAGTGGACAGGTTTGCTTCCCCCTCATTTTCATAATGTTCCATGCTGCTAAGGAGTCAATGATTAGTCGTATCATTTCCTTCTTTGTACTGTGTTCCCCCACCCTCTTGCTCTGTTAAAGATTTTTCTCTTTATCTTTGCTTTTTAGCTGTTTGATTGTGATGTGTTTAGGCATGGTTTTCATTAAGTTTATTTTCCTTTTTTTTTATAAGCATTTCCATCTGTGGACTGGTATTTTTCATTAATTTGGAATTCTTTGGCATTGTGGTGTTTTTAGGTACGCTTTTTTTTTGGACCCAATCTCTCTCTTCTCTCTTCTTTCGGCCCTCTGATTATTTACCCCATAGGTCACTGAGGCTTTCTTCATTAAAAAATAATTAACAGAGGCCCTGGCCAGGCCGCTCAGTTAGTTAGAGCATCGTCCCGATATGCCAAGGTTGTAGATTTGATACAAGAATCAACCAATGAATGCATAAATACATGGAACAACAAACCGATGTCTCTCTCTCAAAAAATAAAAAAAAAATTAATAGACTTTATTTTTTTTGAGCAGCTTTAGATTTAAAGAAAAATCGAGTGGAGAGTACAGAGTTTCTAGTCCCCTTTACCCACACCCTGCCAGCTTTCTGCTATTTTGTTTTTTTAAAAGTTGTTTTTTTTAAAAATATGTTTTTATTGATTTTCCACAGAGAGGGAGGGGAGAGGGGATAGAGAGTTAGAAAACATCGATGAGAGAGAAACATTTATCAGCCGCTTCCTGCACACCCCCCACTGGGGGATGTGCCCGCAACCAAGGCACATGCCCTCGACCGGAATCGAACCTGGGACCCTTGAGTCCGCAGGCTGACGCTCCATCCACTGAGCCAAACCAGTCAGGGCAGCTTCTGCTATTTTTAACGTCTTGCATCAACATGGTACATTGTGACCATTGGTGAACCTACACAGATGTGTTTATAACACCCAAAGAATATAGCTT
The DNA here is from genome assembly GCF_000147115.1 of Myotis lucifugus. Lineage (NCBI taxonomy): Eukaryota > Metazoa > Chordata > Mammalia > Chiroptera > Vespertilionidae > Myotis > Myotis lucifugus. The sequence continues at coordinate 26,364 of NW_005871645.1, forward strand.
ACATTAGGTTTCACTCTTTGTGTTGTACATTTCATGGGTTTTGACAAATGTATTATCTATATTTACTCTCTATTTATCTATCTCCACCATTACAGTACCATACAGGGCAGTTTCACCACCCCCTCCCAATTTGTTGTACTCCACCTGTTCATCCATCCCTCTCTTCCCTCTCTCCCCCAAATCCCTGGCAAACACTGATTTTTTTTACTGTTTTTCCTTTTTCAGAAAGTCTTGTAATCAGAATCGCACAGTACATAGCCTTTCAGATTGCCTTTTTTCATTTAGTAATATGCCTTTAAGCTCCTCCGTGTCTTTTCGTGGCTTGATAGCTCATTTATTTTAGTGCTAATCATACTCCATTGTGTGGCTACACCATGATTTGTTTATCCATTATCTACTCACCGATTGAAGGACATCTTTGTTGCTTCCAAGTTAGGACAATTATGGGTAAAGTTTCTCTAAAACATTCAAGGACAGGCTTTTGTGTGAACTTAAGTTTTCAACTTATTTGGGTAAATACCAGTGAGCTTGACTGGTGGATTGTCGGATTAAAATATGCTTAGTTTAGTTAGAAACTGCCAAACTATCTTCCAAAGTAGCCGTATCATTTTGATTCCCCACCAGCAATGAACAAGAGGTACTGTTGTTCCAGAACCTCGTCAGCCTTTGGTGTTGTCAGTGTTTTGGATTTTGCCATTCTGATAGCATACCGTGGTAGTGCATGGTCTTTTTAACTTGAAGTTCCCCGGTGACATACGCTGCTAAGCATCTTTTCGTATGTTTATTTGTCATTTGCATTTCTTCTTGGGTGAGCTCTCTTCTCAGATCTTCGCCTACTCACTTTTAAATTGGATTGTGCGTTTTCTTATTTAAGAAGAGTTTTAAGAGTTCTTTGTATATTTTGGATACCAGTCCTTTATTAGATACCGTTTGCAATGATTTTCTTTGTTTCATCAGGGGCCTGCAGGAAATGTGTACCATATTTCAACTAAAGTGTACATATTATTTTAAAAATTTATTAAAGGTATATCTTTATTGATTTCAGAGAGGGAGAGAGAGATAGAAACATCAATGATGAGAGAGAATCACTGATCGGCTGCCTCCCGCACGCCCCACACCGGAGATCGAGCCTGCAACTTGGGCATGTGCCCCGACCGGGAATGGAACTATGACCCGCAGGTCCATAGGCCGATGCTCAACCACTGAGCCACACTGGCCAGGCTAACATGTACATTCGTTACCTTTGCCCACTGAGCCTACATCTCCATTGGGAGACCCTGCTCAGGTGGATGGTGGCGGGATACAGAGGATTAGAGGTCAGGTTCCCGGACCCTAGCCACCATACACAATCTCCTCTGACCCACAGACATGGCCCCCAAATCTACAAGGTCAGGGCCTGGTAGATTAGGAACCAGGAGAGGTAAGGGGCACAGATGGGAGCTGAAGGGGGGGCCCTGGGCTCTGCTGAGAATGGGCTGGAACGTGACATTTATTCCTGGCGGTTAACACTGCAGGGGGCGCCGTCCCAGAAAGGCCCCGGCAGCACACTCCCTGCTTGGAATTCTGCGTGGGGACAGGATGACATACACACTGACACTGAACTCTCCACCGCTAGTCTAGAAAATCAAACTTGGGACGGATCTTCATGGGATGAGACTTGGAAATACCAGAGGCTTCTCTTCTGGGTGGGGTCCTGCTGAGAGCCCCTCACCCCGAGAGAGGGCTCTGTCTTCATGAGTGGACTGGGGGAGGGCCTTTCCCGTGGGCCGAGCCTTCCCTGGGTTCTGAGTCCCATCCTTCCGCTGTCAGTGGGATCTTGGGGTGGCACCGGGAAGGGGGCTCTGTGAGCTGGACCCTCTCTCCTGCCCCCCAAGTTTCTGGTTCCCGGCTCCTCTGAAGCTCCCGGGAAGTTATTTTTCGGGAGCAAAAAGCAGGCAGATGGAGTCTACCTTGTTGATCACTGGGAATGGTTTCTTCAGATTTCTCAATTAAGATGCTTGGGCGGTTAAGGTAGAAATAGCTCTCAGAGATGGACGATCCTGGGGCTCTGGCTTTCAAAGGTGGTGGCAAATGCAGGCCTTGAATTTAGGTCGCTAGGTCCCGCAGAACTCTTTCCATCACAATGGACTGTCTCCTGGTAAAGTTAAAAAAAAAGGGGGGTGCTCTTGCAAAACAGTGGCTCTATGGCAGTGGTTCTCAACCTTCTGGCCCTTTAAAACAGTTCCTCATGTTGTGACCCAACCATAACATTATTTTCGTTGCTACTTCATAACTGTAATGTTGCTACTGTTATGAATCGTCATGTAAATATCTGATATGCAGGATGGTTTTAGGCGACCCCTGTGAAAGGGTCGTTCGACCGCCAAAGGGGTCGCGACCCACAGGTTGAGAACCGCTGCCCTAGGGGAATGATGGAGTGGGGGGCGGTGCAGAGATGAAGAACAAAGCAGCTGAGGGACTGAGGCTGCAGAAATAGAGTGGGAGAACCACAGTTAGCGACTGTCCCCACCCACCCAGCACTGCAGCAGGCTCTGGGGGCATTTGCCAGAGAAAACGTTTTAAATTGGGGCTTCTAGGGGCAGCCAAGCTCCAGTCTCACATGACATTTTGTTTGCTTGGAGACACTGCGGTGGTGGTTTGGTAGGTTTTCAAGGTGAAGCAACACTTGGATGATCACATCCCCAAATCATGACTCAGAAGACTGAGGCTGCCTCAATCAAGGGATGTTCACTGGCCTCCAGATGTAATGAAACTGCGGAATCAGTGATTTTCTAAATGCGGACACCTCAGGCGTGACCAGCACCTCCGCTCTCCAACCAAAACGCACGAAAAGAAAGAGGCAAACCTGGAGGGGATGAATAAGTATGTCATTTCCCGTGATAGAAAAACACACATGACAAGCAAGAAGACAACAGACACAACAGAGCAATGGGGATAGTTTTAAATGCCCCTCTAAGAGTTTGGCCTTGAACTCTGCATGTTCTACTAGGAATTTGCAGCGAGGGGAGCGATTAGGCTGAGAAAGTCACCCATTGCAGTTTTGCAGGGTCAGAATCCTGGCAGAGGCAGCAGGTGGTGGTCACTCATAACGAGAGGCAGGAAGTCCTAGATACAGGCCTGGGGGGTCCTAGTTCAGGAGGGGAGGGGTGAAGGTTGGCCTTGGGCTGTTGCTCCTGGGCCTGCCCTATCAGAGGCTTGACTGCCAGTAGTCGCAAGGTCTCTGGCCACACAGACGTTTGGTGAGTATTGGTTTTCCCATAGCAGCCACTGAGCTGGAGGGTAGCCGGTGCACTGTGCATGTTTCCTTGTTGTTCAGGTCAAGGAAATGGGCAGATGAAGAATAATCCTGTGGCGGTGGCTCCGAGAGAACTGTAGAAACAGCAGAGCATGGAGCGAGGCACGGGGAGAGTCCACTGGGCTCAGAGAGGCTTGGGGCGGACTCTTCCCAGAGCTGCCTGCCCCCTGGAGAGACGCCCCAGCTGGTGGGTTTGATTTCAGCAGAAGGCGAAGGGGAGGCCCAGGCTGTTCGCTGGGCTGGTCTCATCCAAGGAGTCGGGTATTGGCAGAAATCTCAAATTCTGACTGCGGGGCCGAGCTATTTATGTTGAAAACATTTGAATGACTTTCCGCCCCCAACCCCCCGCCTTCTTCCACAATGGAAGACGGGCACACTTCCAGGCCTGCCTCCGCACCCAGCCAGCCTCCCCGCCTAAACTGTACAGAGCCCGGCTGAATAACTGCCCCAGCAGAGCTCTGCGAACACTCCAGTTTAATATGCACTTGACCTCTTTGTCTTTCAGAAATGAAATTTATTGAGTTTTGGATTCCAGCGCCCCTGGGCCCCCACTAACATCTAATTAACCAGACCACACTTTGACTTCAAAAGTGCAGGAGAAAATGAGGAGATGTATTATGATGTTCTCTCGGCAGGAACCTGGAGGAGGGCTGGGGAGCTGAGCCAGGGGCTTTTGAAGTGTCTGAGTTGGTGGTCTGCGGTTGTGCCAGAATGCAAGATAAGCCGGTCGGCCCTCCTTTGCGGCTGTCTTTTCCCCCAATAAAGAGCCATGGTCTCCTTTTTTGTTGTCATTGACCTTCTTGGACTGAATTTCCCAGGCTCTGAATCTGCACTCCTTTGATGCATCAACAAACAAGGGTGCAGCCAAATGTATGCCCCGCCCCCCTCCCCAAATCTCCAGTCCCCACCATGAAAACCACTCCTTTATCCTCAGGGAGCTGAGTCTAGAAAGCCATGAAAATATGGCTTCAGAGACAGCCTAATGCATGAATCCACAAGAAGCAGAATCATGGCGCTGAGTTTGAGAACTACGGGTTCAGTTTTCTTCCCTGTTTTCAAGCTGCAAAGGTAGAAAGATAAGGAAAGGGAGGCAAAAATGGACATTGGTCCGAAGCAGCTAAGAACAACGGTGGAAGCCTTGTTGTCCATCTCCTGCCTCTGGGATGCTAATGTGGGAAGATGCTGAGCGTGGCTTAGTCTTGGAGGCGGGTAGTCACTGGAATGGAGCAGAGGGGACCTTCAGCGAGGCAGTGTGGGCTGGCCTGAGGCCTGGGCAAATACCGCAGGGCTCACCTAGGGGGAGGAGTGACCAGTTGCTTGGCCATGTGGTTTCATTTAGGTCATGCTGCTTTCCAGGGAGGCCCCTCTGGCAGGTGCAATAAGGCAGGAGCAGGCTTGGGAGCATGAGAAGAAGGCCATGTTGTTTTGAAGATTTAAACGAGGTAATAACCATAAGTCACTTAACCCTGTGGCTAGCATACAGTGTGTGCGCTATAAATCGTATCATTCATTACTGACTGTTGTTATGATCAGATGGTGTGAATGAGAGGAAAGGACACATCTCAGAGCCTGAGTGAGAGGGACTGAGCGAGGGAGGGATGGAGATGACAGGTCAGGGCAGAGGTCAAGGACTGAGAGAGAGTAGAGGTGACTCCTGGATGAACTCCAAGGCACAGGCTGTCCTGGGGAGGGGAGGGAAGAGGTGTGGGGACAGGTGGCCTTCTGCTTACCTCTGACAAGCTCCACATAGTCGCTTGTTTGTGGAAGTAGCCAGGGCATGCAGCACAGTTCTTGGCACACAGTAGGAGCTTGCAGCAAACATTGATGCCCTGCCCACATCTCCTAAGCCTTACTATTTTAAGGCCACATGGCCTGATTTCTAACGGCCATGTTTACATTTCTTTGCCTGAGGACTTCTTTTGTTGCCAAAGCCTGGTCACTGAATGGAAGACCAGAAGTGGGGGAATTAATGATGCCGGAAAAGCATCGGCCAGTCAACCCATGACGGCATGTCAATGCCCCAGCTCCCTCCCCTCTCTGGAGGGATCCGTGTGGGATACAGGCTCTGCACCGAATCTCAGAGGTCACCATAGGGGGAATGTGATAATGCATCCCTCACTTTTGCATGCCTCTCCAGGTGTTTTCTTCACCTCCCAAACAGACTGCTAGTACCTACATCTTTTTATATTAAAGAGTTTTTTTTTATTGATTTCAGAGAAGAAGGAGAGGGAGAGAGAGAGATAGAAACATCAATGATGAAAATCATTGACGGGCTGTCTCCTGCACACCCCCTACTGGGGATCGAACGCACAACCTGGGCATGTGCTCTGCCCGGGAATTGAACCATGACCTCCTGGTTCATAGGTTGATGCTCAACCACCGGGCAACACTGGCCGGGCTTGAATTCTTATCTGAGGGTCTGCTTCTGGGAGAATCCACACTGAGCCAGTGATCTCTAGCTGGTTGTTGGATAATGAGTAAATGCATGAGCTGGACCCAGCCAGCGCCACTTGACATGACATTCCTCACGTCCCCTGCGCACAGTTAGCGAACGGGGTGTCCCTGGACCCAGAAACACCCCCTTCTCCCAAGTGTCCCAGAAACTCCAGACGTGGCCCCCAGTCGTTGCCCTTTGTCTGGGTTGCTTCTTCTTTTCCTGGCATGATCTGGAGGGAGAGGAGGGTTTCAGCTGTCGAGTATCCCGTCCTGGGCCATTCTGCTTGGCCACTGCTCTTGCACCACGACCTTTCCTTCACTACATTTCTGCAGAGCCTGCCTCTCTCCATTTCTCATCCTTAATGGTTCTTTAATGGGATCAGTCAAGAAACACATCAGATATTTGTAGCTTTATCTCCAAGAAAGGCTGAGAGGATGGGAGAGCAGTGCCTGTCATGCGGAACACAAAGCTACGTGCAGGGGAGAGCGAGAATCTGGGTGTCCAGGGAATCCAAGCCACCGCTGAGCCTTTCCTCGGGGAAATTTGTTAAACAATCTGCGGGTCCTGTACAATTAGATGACAACATTAATTTGCAAATAGGAAGGGCGATGGTGACAGCACTATAATTTATGTCTTCGGTAACCGGCTCCTGCCCAGCGTCAGCATGGATCCACTGCGGTTCAATCTCGCCCCGCGTTTTCACATTTTTGCATTTATATTGGGGATGTAAGTGACAAAATAGAGCATGTGACAGGCCGGGTTGTTGTCAGCTTCATTCTCCGATCGCCGATCGCCCCGGTTTTTTGATAAGATAATTACTCCATTTCGTGTGTGTTTCTCACTTCTCATGGCAAATTGGGCAATGCTGGGCTGTCTCTGAGCATTTCTCCGCATGCATTTGCAGAGGGGAGGAGCAGGTAGCTGTGGCTTTGTGACTTGAGCTGGGCAGTTTCCCAGGTAGGCAGAGAACATTCTGGAACCTCTAGGCTGCCCAAAACCTCTAAAGTCCTCTTATCTCATAATCATACATCACCTTGCCTCCCTAGCATCACCATATACCATCACCCTCCTATTAGAGGGGCCATATCATTTATTGTTCAAACTATAACCCTTTTTAGGGGTACAGGGAGGATGAAGAGGTCACTATTAATAACGACCCTGCGAGGACAGGTGTAAATTTGGCGGACTGGTATGTACGGATGTGTCCCTTCCATGCTTGGGCAGCCCTTGTGATGGGGGACTTCTTTAAACTGACAAAGTGTACGTGTCGAAAATCTATCTTAAAAAACCCTCATGTTTAGTGGGAAAATACGCATTTATCTTAAAATTAAGAAGACACGGATATCTATTTTTACTCTTCACTCCCTACCCCCCCCTTCCCAATATGGCAGTCTTAGCCAGCATAGTGAGAGAAGTCTATAAGACAGGAGTTACACAGATTGGAAAGAAGATTCAAACCCGCCATTCTTCAGGGACAATTGGGATCATCTACAGAGAAAACCTAAGGTACTCGAAAGATCATAATTAGAATTAATGAGAGTTCATTAAGTTTATTGGATAGGAGATCAATATACAAAAACCAATTGTATTCTGACCATCAGCAACAAGCCATTAAAGTACTATTTGCAATAGCAGCACAAAAGCAACATGCTGAGGAGTAAATATAATGAAAGCTGCATATGACTTCTCTGAAAGGAAATTATTAACACCCAAAGAAAACCCAAATAAACAGAGAGATATACCATGTTCAAGGATATGGAGCCTCTATATTGAAAAGATGTTGGTTCTTCCCAAATTAGTTTGTAAATTCAATACGGTTCCTGTAAAAGTCCTCACAAGGTATTTCTGGAACTTCAGAGGCTGATTCCGATTTGGATATAGAACAACAAAAGTTAAGAATAGCCAGGGTACTTTTGGAGGAGAATAAGGTGGGGATACACTGTCAGGCGCCAAGATTTGCTTAAGCAATTAAGAAGGTGTTAAGAAGGTGTAATATTCACTTAGCATAATGTCAGAAAGGTTCACCCATGTTGTCTCATATCGCAGAATTTCCTCCCTTTTTTTTTTCAGGCCGAAGAACTTCCCCTTGACGCATAAGCCACATTTTCTTTAGCCATTCATCTGTCGATTGGACAGTTAGGTTGTTTCCACATCTTGGCTGTTATGAATAGAGCTGTTTCAGTCAAGCAAGATGAAAAAGCTCTAGGGACCTGCCGTTCAACATTGTACCTTTAGTCAAAAATAACGTACTGTCCGCTTAAAAATTCATTAAGAGGGCAGACCTCACACAGTCAGTGACACACACAGTCTTCGAAGGAAAGGGGCGGGGCTGGAAGCGCAACATTTAATCCCGTTTCTTTCAGGGCCTTTGGCATTGAGAAGCTTTGTTTTTCCGCTGCCACCACTACAGTTCTTTCTCTTTTTTTCTTCAGTGTAAATGAGGTCTTTCCCTTCTCTTTTGAACTTTTACGCTTAGTTGGAAGGCGCTGTCTCCGTGATTGGCTTTTTCAAGTCTGCATTTCTGGAATTACATGATAGAATCACAGTGTTAGAGGCCGCTTGACTCGCACTGAAGGAATCTGTCCTGTACCTAGTTGTTCTGAGAAGTGAGCACTGGTCTCTGATTGCTTCTGGAAATGGGGAACTCACTGCCTACAGAGGAAGCAGGACTTTGAATCCATTGCCACAGAGCTGGGGAGTCGGGAGGCTGGGGTTCTAGTGCCTTGGCTGAGCCACGTCGGGCAAAAATTGTCACTTTTCTGCCTCAGTTTTTTCATCTGCAAAATGGGATCATTCTGATTGAGATAGCAAAGTGTCTGAATCACAAACTGAGCACCGGCCCCCCCTCAGAGACCAGGTAGGGCTGGAAGCTTCCAGTGGGGAAGAACTTGCTTTTTCCTTTTATTTAAAATTATTATTTTTTTCCTGTTTAGAGAAGTAAGTAAATGTGTTCATTGTAAAAAAAATAAATAAATAAAAATTAGGAAATTACCTTTAAGCCTGAGGCAGAGAAGAAAAATTGTGCTGAGTGTCACCCACTGGAGGTAACTCCTGTTCACAGTATAAGCTATAGAAGATGTAGTTATCTTTATAAAAGTGATCAAGGCAGGATGATAATATCACTAGTAAAGCCACAAGGAAGCACTTGGGGCAGCAGAAAACCAAGCCTTTCCTTAGTCATTTTACGTATTTTTATCTTATTTAATTCTCACAACAACCCCTCATACACGATCTCCACTTTATGGACGAGGGGACTTGAGAAGTGGAAAGTTAAGTGACTTGCTCAAGGTCACACAGGAAATGGTAGAATGTATGCTCTTAATCACACGCCCAATGTACTATGGACTTTTGAACCCGTCCTTCGAAAACATCATGCCCTCTGCGTGGAACCTTGTGATGCAAGCGCTGGGGAATCAGGGGCTAGCAGGCTCTTGGGTTGTGTAGTTGGCAGTGTGGGTGGGTGTGCGCATGGCTGGCACACTCCGGGAGCTCTGCCGTGTTCCAGGGAATGCCTGTGTCAGTGATGTGCTTGATGATCCCCTGGTCTTGGATCTTTAGGTTGTTTTTGAATTTTGTTATTAAAAATCAAAACTGCACTGAATATCTTCGTGCTGAAAGCTTTGTCCGAGTTTTGATTGTTTCCTAGGAGAGAGCCTGAGCTGTCAGTGCTTCTAAGCCTCGTCCAAGTTGAGCTCCTACCAACCAGGCAGGCGAGTGTTCCTAAGGTTGAAATCCCTACCCAGGCTGGGCCCAGACTCCCTGGGTGTTGCCTTTAATTCTGTGGGAAGGGCCCTTTCCTCTCATCCAGATCCTCTGGGCTTCCTGGGCAGGCCCCACACACTGGACAACAGGTGACTTCACCATCTACCATCTGCATCCCAGGCCATGGAGACCCTCAAGGCAGCTTAGAGCATCCGGCCTTGTGGTTTCCCGAAGGAACCTTTTTTTCTGCCAAGGGCCATTTGGATATTTATAACATCATTGTCAGGCCCTACAAAATATCAACTTAAAAATTAGCCCGCTGTATTTGACCAAACATTTAATTAATTCACCCCTAATGCCTTGGTAGGGCCAGACCAAGCGATTTTTGTGGGCTTTGTACGGTCTGCGGGCCTGGTTCCCCACCCCTGCTCTAAGAGATGGTTGGGAGTGAGTCCATCTAGACCTGCACCTCCCAACCTCTGTTGGCTAGAAATTTTCTGCACAGTAAGAAATAATCTCGAAAAAACCCCTTATGAAAGATTCAATTACATTTTAAAGCAATATTTTCAAAGCTAAAAGCATGATTTTTCAGTCAGAAATGATATTAAACCAATATATTATTAAAATTGGACGTTAAAGCCACTTAAAATAAAATTGTAAATAATATTAAAACAGGCAAAACTTTGACCATGCTCCAAATTATAAGTGATAAATGATGCTTCATGAAGTATGAACAAGCATCATTTGTTGGCAACTAGATTAAAAATGGACATTCGACATCATGTTTGGGTTTGGTGCCCAATGTATATTTAATAGGACCACAGATTGGACTATATATTACAGCATAAGAAACAGACATACGTTGGTTTCATGGCCTGATATTTGCCATGTTTGAAATTTCTTTTACAAGTAAAACTGTTATTTTTAAAAAGTAAGCTTAGTGTTTTGTTTGCAAATGACACGAGAGAAGATTTCAGGCCCCTATCTGCAAGCCGGTCTCCACTAGCAACACCCCCGCGGGCTGCAGATGGTCTTTCTTTCTAATAAATATAAAAAGTCAGAGCAGTTGGCCAGTTATTCTCTTTAGAAAATGAGTTTGGAAGTTGTGGAGACATCTTTTCTAAAAAATATATATTTTTATTGGTTTCAGAGGCAGGGGGAGAGAAAGAGAGAGAGAAACATCAATGATGAGAGAGAATCATTGACCGGCTGTCTCCTGCATGCCCCTCTCTGGGAATCGAGCCTGCAACCTGGGCACGTGCCCTGACTGGGAATTAAACCGTGACCTCCTGGTTCATAGGTGGACGCTCAGTCACTGAGCCACTCTGGCCTGGCTGTGGAGACATCCTAAACATTTTGTTCAGGTGAGTGCAGTTTCTAGATCTGGTTGCGATGGTCTGGAGGTGAATTCTCAGCATCGTTCTCACTCTGCTCCTCCTGTATTTGCACATCCCTTGGTGACAGGCCTGAGGGTTGAGCCTTGAGCCCCACACCCAGCTGACCTCTGCTGACTCTTGTCCAGTCCTGGAAGGCTCTTGAACTCTTCTGCTTTAAAGGGGAAAAAAATACCAGTTTCATAAATAATTTTGTTTATTTTTTAAAAACAAACAAACACAGAAACAGGCAGTTTTATCCCTGTGATGGCAGAAAACCCTGGGATGCCTCTGTGAATTCGTGGGGGAGGGTGTTGAATCCCAGACTCAAAGATGGTCATTTGGACAAATGCTCCCTCCAGCTTCCCTTTGGACACAGGACACCGTGGATGGGGGTCTGATTTGTTTCAAGGTCCCCATTCAGAAACTTGTCTGAAGTGGGAGTTGCAGGGATTTGGGGTTTTAGCATGGGACCTGGGTCAAGAACCTAGAGCTGTTTCAGTGCAGTTTCTCTCTCTCTCTCTCTCTCTCTCTCTCTCTCTCTCTCTCTCTCTCTGCCTCAGTTTCCTCATCTGCCAAAAAAAGGCAGAGAATTATTTGGCCTTGACTCACGGTCCAGGATTTGGATCATTTCTTGAGCACAAAATCCCTTTCCTGCCTCTCCATGGAAGAAGAATTGCTGGCAGCGATCCGTTCCCTTGAAAACGGTGCCCTGGAGACACTTCTGTGCGAGCAGCCTGGAGAAGGGTTGAGGGAGATGCTCGCCACCATCTCCACCCTCAGCCTCCCTGACGAATGGACAGTGAACTACTTCGGGGTTGTGATTTTTGGGGCACCGAGCACTCCAGAAAGTTTCCTTTACCTTCTTGCTGGTTTGAAGCTGTCATTAATGGACCTTCCTTTTTTTCCCATGGAGAGGAAAGAGACCCAGACAGAGAGAGAGAGAGAGCTTTGCAGGGGTCAACTGGTGGAGGAAGCAAGAATGGAAATGCAACTGGAATTCTGGGCTTGACTTCCTCAGGAACCAGAGCTGGGTCAGGCCTCTGGGGTGAAGGATTTGATCCTGGAACCTTCTCTGTTGGTTCACAACTGCAACTCCAGTTCTGGCCTCTAGAGGGCATGGGACCCAAACTCCAGGGCTCTGGCCCAGAATCCTGCGGATTTGTGGGGCGTTCAGGAATTCTTGAATGTTCCCGCGGCAGAGGGGCCCCAGGAACCTGATTGTACAGCTGGGGAACTCAAGGCCTAGAGCAGGGAGCTCACTCAGCATCACAGAGAGACTTAGAATTCAGCCGGAAGTTTCAGCCCCAGTCAGCTGGCCCCCTCCCTGTTCCGGCCTCTTGCAAACCCTGGGAGACCAGGAGATGGGGACACTGGCAAGGAGGTCTCCTTCCCCTGTCCTCCCTCTTCCTCAGTCACCTTGCTCGTCAGGAAGTGCTTTTGCCTTTGAGTCCTCCTGAGTAACTAAGTAAATTCCTTTGGGGTGGAAGCACCTGAGATGGAGACCAAGGCTTAGTCCTGCAGGAAACGTAAGACAGTCTTTTCGCTCAGTCTCTCTTGATTTGGAAAATTCTGGGAGCTGGGGGGATGCAAGGCCTTCTGCTACAGACACATTTTGCAGGTCAGGGGATGGGTTCCGGGAAGGCTCCCAGAGGAGATGGCACTTGAGCCTGAATCCAAAGAGAAGCCTGTGTGCCTGGCCAAGTGGCTCAGTGGTTGGACGTCAGCCCATTCCCAGTCAGGGCACGTGCCTGGGTTTCAGGCTCAATCCCCAGTAAGGGGCTTGCAGGAGGCAGCTGATGAATGATTCTCTCTCATCATTGATCTTTCTCTCTCTCCCCCTCCCTCTTCCTTCTTCTCTCGGAAATCAATAAAAATATATTAAAAAAAAAAAAAAAAGAAGTGCCCGGGAAGGGCATTGGGAATAGAGGGAACAGCAGGGGCAGACATAAGAGCTATTTGGTGCATGTAGGTGGTAGAAGGGGTGGTAGGTGGGGGAAAAGATGAGGTGCTTTTCCCTATAGGCCCCCAGGACCCACAGAACTGCATGGCTTAGCAATATTACCTCCCTCTAGGCTGTTCCCAGGGGATCGTCCCTGCTGGCATCTGGGAATCAGTGGGTTAACAGCACGGAGGCCACATCCCCACTCTCACAACCTCTTCCACCCCACGTAGGGCCATAATTCTCCCTAATAAAATAATACGAAGCTCAATTATGCTCCTGTTCCCATGTTCCTGAACTTCATTAAGCACAAAGGGATTACAAACTTGTATAAATTAATCAATGTACCATAATCCTAAAAATTAGAAGACGGGTCCTTGAGGAAGAAATGTAATACAGGCTTTTTAATTAGCAGGGTCCCCGAGATTCATTGCCCTCCCCTGCAGGTCCTGTGTTTGTGAATTGCTTTATGATTTGAAGGCGAAGGCCCCGCGGACGCCCGGCCTGTTGGAAGGAAATCCTAGAAGCTGCACTCATTCCTCGGGCTCGCACCCTCCTCAGAGCCGGAGCCGGAGCCGGGTGGCAGAGCTGGCCTGGCTTTTCTTCCTTCCTTTTGCCCCACAAGCAAGAGCTGACTTTTAAAAGGAAACTCAGAAGAAAGGATCCAGAGGGGGAGATGAAGCGACTTTGATCCGTCTTACGGAGCCTGTGGGATTCATAGCGCAGATTCCTGGGACACGTGGGCCTGGGTTTGAGTCCCGGCTCTGGGAGTGCGGGCAGATTGCCCGACCCCTGGAAGCCTCTGTTTCGCCCATTTCCGATTCCATCCTAGGTCTTGGGGAGAAATACACACATGAGAACAAAACTATCAGACCCAGAAGCATCCCTGGCCGCCGCAGCCTTCCTCCTTTCCAGTATGGGGCAAACACATCTTCCACCATGGCCGAGTCCACCTGGGCTCCACTCCCATCCCCATGTGCCGAACTGGGCCATCTTTTTCTTTCTAGATCCTTCTCTCTTCTTGCCTCACTCTCTCCTTCCCGACAGCCTCGAGCCATGCCAGGTCCTTCCATCTAACAAAACCAAAGCGTAATTCTTTCTTACCCAACTTTTGTTTTTTCCATCCCATTGTGGGGAGCCCCTTTCTTCAGTTCCTCTTCTGTCTCTTGGGGGAGTCTGGCCTGTGCTCTCTTGTCTGTGGGAGCCTGACCTGGAAAGGCTGACCCCCCGTGAAGAAGTGGGTCCCCTTAAAGGCACGGTTGTAGATTTCACCGTCTGGCAGCAACATGCCCTGAGCCTGTCACTGCTTCTGACCTGCACGGAGGATGCAGAGGGAACCCTGGGCCAGCAGCTGAGTATGAGTCTTACTTATTTCTGCAAACAAAGCCCGTTTCTCGACAGCTCGCGTTGCCAGAGGGTCTTCCTCCCACTGAGGCTTGGTGGCTCTCTCCCTGCTTCTCTAGATGACCCTTGTTCTCCTTCGGTCCAGGGACATCCTTGGTGTAGGAGCCTGGACTCTGCCCACCTGTCTTGTGGCTTCTCGGCTCACGGGAACAGATGAGCCATGTGATCAGTTAGCTCTCTCTGTGGAACAAGCCAGGCCAAACCCGGTGTCTTAAAAAAGCAACCATCTCCTGAAATATTGGTGTTTATTGCATGTAACATTATTATACTTAAAATTGTTTTGCTTGAAAAAAAAAAAGCAACATTTACAGGCCTTCAGGGACAGTGGACAGGGGACCCTCCCCATCTTTCCCAAGCCGGGGCTGGCTCCAGGAATTGTGAAGGCAGATCCCTGGGATGCAGGGACATGCAGTGGGGAATGTCCAAACATGTGACCTAAAGTACCCGCTCCCTGCCTCCACCACGGCACACGATGGACGCGTGCACTTGTACGCACCATCGGGAGAGAGGTGGCAAAGCAACCAGCATGAGGCTATTGGCAAGACCCAGGATCCAGGAACATCCTTGGTGTAGGAGCCTGGACTCTGATCATCTTCCGTCTCGGCTCACGGGAACAGTTGAGCCACGTGGTCAGTTAGCTCTCCCTGTGGAACAACCCAGCCCCGAGCCCGGTGCCTTAAAAAAGCAACATTGATTTAGTTCGTGATTCTGCAGGTCAGCACTTTGGGGGCCACCTGGCAGGTTCACTCACGTGTCCGTGGGCAGGTGCCAGGATGGCTGGAGGCCGACTGATCCACAGTGTCCTCCATTGTGGTGGTTGGATGGCTGTGCGCAGGGTCACGGGGTTGCCTGGGATCTGTGCCTCCGGTCCAGCAGCAGGCCGGTGGGGCTGTCCCATGACTATGCAAGGCTCCATGAGAGAGAGAGAGCAGAAGCCTGGAGCCTCCTGAGGCCCAGGCCCAGCATGTCACTCTCACTGTGTTCTCTTGACCAAAGCAATTCTGTGGACCAGCCCAGATTCAAAGGATGGGGACATAGACACTGTCTCAGGATGCAAGGACCGGCAAAGTCGCATTGCAGAGGTCCTGGTCACGGGAGAGGGTCCCTTTTGCTACCCAACCCAGCCCTCTTTTTGGTCTGGGTGAAGGAGATCCCCAGCCCATTTCTCGGCTGCCTTTGCCATCCTCTGTGCCCGGGAGGCATTGCACCGTGAGGGGCAAGGGCAGAACCCAGCTTTTAGGGCCCTATACATCCAGAGCGGACCTGTCATAGGTCATTCCAGAACCATTTCACGCATCAAACCTGTATTTCCGCACGCAGCCCAAGGCCAGGCCTTGGGACCCACACAGGGAGGCAGGAAACCCTTGCGATGAAGAGCTCAGACTTGGGAGGCGGGCAGGTCCGGCTTTGAATCTTACAGGCTCGGGGGCAAGGCACTGTCCTGTCCTGAGCCTGTTTCTTTGTCAGTAAAATGGGGATAATAATGGCTGTCGCCTGGGCAAGCTGCGAGGCCCGAATCAGATACTGTCTCTAAAGTGCTTAGGGCAGCACCCGGTCCGCAATGGGAGCCCACGAAAGGGTGGCTGTTCTTCTTAATAATATATGGAGGCTGAGTGAATGCATAGATGAATGAATGTCTGGGAGACTTTCAGCCAGATGTGCATAATTAATGCTTATTCCCTCCCCATCCTCGCCCAGATAAAATATACAAAAGGTCTAAGGAAACCCATTAGCCGCTGCTAACTTTCCTTCCTAACAAGAAACCTCACAGCCAGAGCCAGGGCTCCTCTGTGATGGGGGCACGGGGATGGATTGATAACACCCACCCCAAGCGGCACCCCTCCCTGCGCCCACACACTTCCTCCAATCTAGGCACACCACCCCTCTGTCACCCAGCGATGTGTCTCCACACCTGCAAACAGCCTTCCTTCCCCTCCTCTCCAAATGCGAGGGGCCATGGCTCTCCCTGCAGCCTGCCTCCGGAGTGCAGTCTGCGGAGGGCAGTGGGAAAGCCGAGGGATCAGCGGCCCCTCTTGGAGGCTGGTGCTGTTTTTAGCTCTGTCTCTCCAGCAGGCGGCCTGGCCTGGGGGTCTGGGCCCAGCCTGGGAGATTAATAACAACAGAAGACTGTCAGGGCCCAGGAAGCTAGGAGAGGGGAGGCACGGCGCCCTCAGAGCGCCGCTGAGCTGGGGGCGCTGTCTCTTCTTTATTTTGTTGGAAACAAGAACTCCCCCTTTAAGCGTGCATCGCCCTTGTCCAGATGCTCCTTGTCCAATGGCCAGTGTAATTAAAAACAGCAATAAACTTGCCTCCATATGTGTTTAGGGGGAAAGACAAACGCTGGGAACTGTGTGCCCGCTTGAGAATTGAGAGCGTGGCCGATGCAGGGTTGGGGCGTGGCGGAGGCACCCTGACGCTTCCCGGGGAGGAGAAAGCGCCCAGGCTTTCGGAGCCGGCCTTTCCTTTGTCATTGGGGCGGCTTCCCAGAGCCCGGAGGAGCAGGAATCGGGGTGTGCAGTGCGGGTAGTTTTGCTTTCTAAGCAAGAAGGTCAGTTTCTGGAGGCAAACGGGCTGCAGGCTGATACAATCTGTTGGCGAAAATAACTCTGGGTGTGGATCTAACAAAGACCATAAAAGAGAGGCTCCAGACTTGTCTCCAGCCTCGCGGGAGTCGGCGGTTTTAAATGAAGGGCAGCTGTAGCCCCGGGCTCGAATCTGCCTCCCCCAGTCCCGCTGTAACCCTGTTAAAGGATAAAAAGAAAGGCAGGACTTTTATGGTAAGAAAGGAATGGCATGACAGGCGGCTTCCCGGAGCCCAGAGAGGGGTTCTGCGGCCACGTGGAGAAGGTGGGACCTCCTGCCTCTGCAAGGAGCAGCAGGGAGAGGACAAGGCGAGGTGCAGGGGCCCCTGACCTGACAGTCAAGGTCAGGGGCAGGAAGGAGGGGCAGGAAAAAGGTCAGGAGGAGGGCTCCCAGCTGGTGCTGGTCCTAGATCTTCGGTTGGGTCAGCGACCCTCCCAGGCCAGCCCTTGCCCCCCAACTCCGGCCGTCCACACGGGATGCTCTGTGACTTCATGTGAAAGGGACTGACGCTGGAGGCCTGGCTTGCCCAGGTAGCTCCTGGCACCTGGGAGGGCACAGCCTGTTACTCTGGTGACTAAATAAAAAGCACACGCTCTTTGCTTTGCAAGAACTCTTTGCCTTGACGCATTCACAGGAGTGGGGGCTCACCTACCGCATTGCAGGCTTGGGTGGTGGAGGTTCCTCTGCTGAGCTAGCATCTTATGTATACCTGTGGCCATCTGAGCAGCTCACCTCACCTGTCTGCACCTTGTGAGAAGAAAGAACCAGACCAGGGGTGAGGTTGGGGGTCCGTGAAGGGCTCTTGTACCACTCAGGAACTGGAGTCTGGGCAGGGAAACTGAGGCAGGCCCCCAGCCGCAAGAATGGCATCACAAGAGGGCTGGATCCGGGGTCAGCCCCGGGCTGCTGAGGTGGGCTCCAGCCACGAGAAGGGTCAGGTGATGTTGGGAGCCTGGAAGCCAAGAAGTGGGGGCGGGGGCCAGAGAGGCCGTCAGTCAGGTTTGGAGGGCGGCTGGTGTTGGAACGTGTATTATCTGCTCTGGCTTCCATCTCCCCACACTCCCCTCTCTCCTCCTAATTCTCCCCTCTCCCCTCCTCCTGGCTGCAGTCTATTCTCCAGATGCAGCCAGAGTGGCCTGTGCACATCACAGATCTACCCAGGTCACGCTCGCTCCCTCGAAACCCTCCCACGGCTCCCAGTTCCTTCCGGGATAGAGTCCAAACTCAGAAATGTGTCTTGTAGAGTCTCCTGCAATCTCCCCCGTGCTTTGTCCTCCCCCATGGCTTCCACCTGGGGTCTGGACGGACCACTCCCTGCGCTGCATGTTTGCACGTGGTCACAGCCTTATTCTCTCCATCTACCCCAAGGCACCTACCTCCTTTCTGGACAATTCCCCGTGTCAGTGCTTCAGACCTCAAGACCCTGGGAGTCTCTGCCCGGGGACTTGCTCTGGTCTTGCGTGCGGCAGGATGCCCGGCCTGCCTGCCCGGGGGAGAGCCATGGCCGCGGGGTGGGGAGGGGAAGGCCGCGGGAGCCTCTGCAAGCAGCGAGGAGCAGGGATTGGAGGCTGACCGTCCAGCTCGCCAGGGCCTCCCCGGGGCAGTGCTGAGGTGAGCTCTGCCGTCTCTCAGAGGGTCCCGGGGCTTGTGTCCTGGTCGTCTCCACAGCGACCTCCTCATCCATGCAGTCATTGCCTCCCTCTCTCCCCTGTTGCTGTGGGCGAAATGCTTCCCTGCCTCCGCGTTCATACGTTGAAGCCCCACCCGCCAAAGTGATGGGAGTAGGAGGCCGGCCTTCGGGAGGTCGGTAGTCGGAGGTGGAGCCACGGTGATGGGGTCCGTGCCTTTAGAAGAGCCCTGAGAGGCGGGGTCCTCTCTGCCCTGTGATATATACGGAGAAATGGGGTTCGCACCGGGACCCGACTGCGCGGCCACCTGATCTTGGATTTCTAGCCTCCAGACTGTGAGAAGTCACTTTCTGTTGTCCACACACAGCCGGAGCTGACCTAGGCATCTCTTACTTCCCACTCCCTCACCAGCTTCCTGGGAGCATCCCCCGCCCGCCCCCCCCCCCCCCACATACACACAAACCAAGTTCTAATCCCATGGTCTGCTTTGGGGGGGACCCAAATCATGACTGTTTGGCATCTGCTGTTTCTTCTGCCGGGAACGCTGGCTTCCAGCTCACTGGTTATGAGCTCAGGCGTTCCTGAAATGAGCCACCCTGTCTGTGCTCCCGAGGCGTGTGGCTCCGTCCTCCGGCTAACTTGCTTATTGGCATAACCCAGCAGCTTCTGTGTGTGGTCCGGGGCGTGGGACTCTCAGTATCGGGGCCGTGCATTCATGTCTGCGTGTCCAGTGGTTGGGGCAGCCCCTGGCACATGGTAGAGGATCAACAGATGTGTGTTCAGGTGGCGGGCGTGACGACACTTGCACGTGCTGGCAGTCTAGGCTTTGACACAGCAGGGAATAGTGTTTCCCACGTTTCATAGATCCTTCCTTCCTCGGCCAAAATATAGGAAAGACTTTGTGAATAATAGCTTGCATTTGTGTAGTGTGAGGGCTTCTCATAGTACTCAGTGTGAGGCGGGGTCTCACCAAAACCCTGCAAGACAGCGTCTCCCCATTTTACAGAAGAGATCACTGAGGCCTGGAGGCTAGTTGGCTGGCCCGAGACAATAACCAGAAAGATGGAGATTGCCGTCCAGGGTGATGAAGGAAATGGCCTGGAGGCACACAGCTCAGAGCCAGCAGGAGGGAGTCAACCAGTCCCAGGCCCAGTGATGGTGAACCTATGACACGCGTGTCGGAGGTGACACGCGAACTCATTTTTTTGGTTGATTTTTCTTTGTTAAATGGCATTTAAATATATAAAATAAATATCAAAAATATAAGTCTTTGTTTTACTATGGTTGCAAATATCAAAAAATTTCTATATGTGACACGGCACCAGAGTTAAGTTAGGGTTTTTCAAAATGCTGACACGCCAGGCCTGTCTGTCTCCAGAATCCACATCCTCTCCCCTCAGCAGCTACCTGGAGTGGGTGCCTGCTGTTGTGTGGGGCCCACCCCTCCACTCTTCATTTCATTCTCACAATGAGCCTCTAAGCTGGAGAGAGCAGTTCCATGTGTCAGAGGAAGAGACTGAGGTTCTGAGAGGTTCCAGGACAGATGCAAGCTCCGCCCCCGGGTCAGTCTGAGTCCGCATCCGGTGCTCTTTCTCTATAGCCAGCCATTCCTTTTCATCTAAACGCACCTGTATTTTATGTCCCAAAGTAGACAGCACAGGCAGAGAAAGGCGCTTTCCAGGAGTGAGTCTGGGGAGGATCTGATGGCAGGCACTGAGCAGAAAATGTGGGCTTTGGGTTTCACAGGCATCAGGAGATGGAAGCCATAGGTCAGGGGCTCCAGCTCTTCCTCCTCCTGCACCCAACTCTCCTTCCAGTTGCTCCTTCCTCGTCGCCAGGGGGATGGAGGCTTTTATCTTGATGAGCAGCGATGTGCCCGCTAGCGGGAAAGCGAAGAGAACTGGAGGGGAATTCTCAAGGTCAGCAGATGCTCTTTCTGCTGAGAGTTCAATTCTGCAGAGAAGGAAAGGGAGACCCTGGCTTAGTGCCCAAAGGCTGTCCCCCTCTAAATCCTGCTGGGAACCTACCATCCCACTCCAAAACGTCACCCAGCACGAAAAGACTGGGCTTGGTGTTAAAGAACACCTTCACATTAAAACAAAAGTGAGCCCTGGTCGGTGTGGCTCTGTGGTTAGAGTGCCGAATCAGAGGGCCACAGGTTTGATTCCCAGTCAAGGGCATGTACCTCGGTCGCAAGTTCGATCCCTGGCCCAGGTTGGGGCGTGTGAGGAGGCAACCAATGGATGTGTCTCCTTATGGTGATGTTTCTCTCTCTTTCTCCCAGCTTCCTCGCTTCCTTCCAATGTGTCTGAAAATAGGAAAAATATCCTAGGGTGAGGATAAACAACAACAACAACAAAACAAAAAACAAACAAAAAAATCCACAAAAATGAAATATCCCACCCCCCAAAAGATGGGCAAAATCTAAAAGAGCAAAAAACCCAGTGCTGTCAGGGATCCTGCAAATGGAATTTTTGTCTATTATCCATGAGA
>NW_005871645.1:47388-91644 GCF_000147115.1 Myotis lucifugus
TGCATGGGTAAGGGTCCTAAGCCTGCCAGTGATCAGGGCCAATCCATGGGGCAATGGGGGGGGGGGGGGGGGGTCCCTGCTGGTACCTGCCTTGGCTGGCCTGGGGCCTGCGGGCTGGGGACAGCTCCTGCGTTGAGCATCTGCCCCCTGGTGGTCAGTGAGCCTCATAGTGACTGGTCGTTACGCCTTTCGGTCAATTTGCATATTAGGCTTTTATTATATAGGATAATCCCATTATGAGGTCCCACCCTCAAGACCTCATCTAAACTAATTACCTCCCAAAGACCCCATCTCCAAATACTATTACATTGGGGTTAGGGCTTCAATATATGAATTTGGGGGCAGGGGCACAATCCAATCCATAGCAACCCCTGACTAAGGAGCATGAAATAATCGCAGTGGGGCTCAGCCCAGCCTGGGAACTCTGACAGATACTATAGACCATGCTTCTGGTTACCCCCAGCAAAGGGCAAGGGCCCTGGGACATTTACCTACTGAATCCTGCCAGCCATGGTGCCAGAGCTGGTTCCGGGAGATACTAGCTCCCGGCAGGTCGGGTCCGCCCTGTGAGCTGAGTACCCACCTGTGACCAGACAAGTCCCCAGGCAGAGGGGTCGGTGCCTGTAGCTGAAGCTCCTGGGTTGCATGCTCACCTCTGCTAAACGCTGAAGATGGGCAGGGGGCTGTGGACGGCTGGCTGCTGGTGGGCCTGAGGGCTGAGCCCAGGGCCTCCAACTTTCACATCCGAGCAGAGGAGGAGTTCCCTGGGGACTTCAGAGGGGCAGGTTAGTGGAGTTGTGGGCGTGGAAGTGCTAGAGTGAGGGTGTCTCCTGGTGAAGAAGGTGGGAGCGTGGGGTCAAGACAGAGTGCTCTCATGGCGAGATGGATGACTCAGGAGTGTGCTTTGTAGTGATGGGAAAGCTCAGGGGTGTAAGGGCACTGGGGGAGGTGGGGTAGGGGCTGGTCCAGGGAGGGAGGACTGGACGTGTGAAGATATGAAGGCAGACAGATTGGAGGGAGGGCCAGACGCAGATAGAATGACTGGTCTGTGGGAAGAAACAATGAAGGAGCTTGATTGACAGCTTCTGTTTTTTCCAGGAAATATAGGTGTGGGTAAGGGAGAAAGGTGGGGGGCATTGGCATCGTCACCCCATTTTTCTTGCTCCTTTTTGGGAGCGGAGCGAGTTGATTTCTGTTTATGCAGAAATACCATAGCTATCAAAGTAATTGCATTTTCTTTCATTGAAAATAAATACACGTCGAATGCTTCCTCACACTTGGTTTCTCAGAGCCTTTGAAATTACTTATTGGTTTTGCTTGTCAGCGTCGTGCGCCTGCTGAATGTAAAGTATACTAGTATTTTTGAAGGGCCATTTGCAATCATTAGGAAAATTAACAACGCATGTTGATTTTGACCCAACAAGTTTGTGAAATTTGACAACTTTTATGTTGGAATGGCTGAAGGAGAAGATGCCAGAGAGAGATTAAGAGCCAGGAAAAAGGATTCCTGGGCAGTAAGGCGTTAACAGCTAACCCCGGGTACTTACCCTGATCTAGGCCTGTGAGCGAAGGGTTTTAGTCATTTGCTTCCACAATCCAATGAAGGAGGTATTATTATTATCCTGGTTTTACAAATGAGGAATTGGAAGCACAGAAAGATATCAAGTGTCTTGCCACACGTTATACAACCGATAAGTGACAGAAATAGGAGTAGAAATTCCCCCAATTTCAGTGCTTACGCACGTCATACCCACATAGCTTCACTTAGCCTTGCTACCTGGCACTCATCCTATATAATAAAAGGCTAATATGCAAATTGTCCCCTCGACCGGGAGTTCGACCAGGGGGCAGGGCCTGCTGGCCAACCTCCCGCATCCCCCCAGCCCCTGTTCCCACCCCGCTGCCGCCCCCCTGCCCAGCCCTACCACCCCTATCAGGGCGGCCAGCCGGACCCCAACTGTGCACGAATTCGTGTCCTAAGCCTCTAGTCTCTATATAATTTCTTTCTTTTTTAAAAAATATATTTTTTGCACAGCTGCATGGAGAGGTAATTGACATAATGTGGTGTAAATTCAAGGTGTACAATGTGATGATTGATACACGTATATGTTACAAAATGATTATCATATTAAGGTTAACATCTCCATCACCTACGTAATTATCATTTCTGTTTCTGTGATGAGAACATTTGAGATGTAGTCTCTTAGCTCTTCTCAAGTATATAACACAATATTGTTAACGATAGTCATCCTGCTGTACATTAGGTCCCTAGAACTTACTCATCTTATAACTGAAAGTCTGTACCCTTTGACCAACATCTCCCATTGCCCCTGGCCACCCCCATTGCCCGCTCTGTTTCTATGAGTTTGAAGTCTTTAGATTCCACATATAAGTGAGACCATAGAGTATTTGTCTTTTTCTGTCTGACTTATTTCACCTTTGCCCCATTTCTTCGGTCCTGGTACGGCATCAAAACTTAAATGCGGCCCGGCCGGCGTGGCTCAGTGGTTGAGCACCTACCTATGAACCAGGAGGTGATGGTTCGATTCCTGGTCAGGGCACATGCCCGGGTTGTGGGCTCTATCCCAAGTGTGGGGCATGCAGGAGGTAGCCGATCAATGATTCTCTCTCATCATTGATGTTTCTATGCCTCTCTCCCTCTCCCGTCCTCTCTCTGAAATCAATCAATCAAACAAACAAAAAAACCCCCCAAAACAAAACAAAACTTAAACCTGGAAGACCCGTACGGTGCCAAAAGCTTGGGTGGAGGGCTGATATATTTCTTTGCAAATTCCATGTCAAATATAAAAGCCCCATTTCCCACCAACAGATAATCACACGTTTATGGAGCTGATCGCCAAATTGCAGTGATGAAAGGGAGAATTCGTCAGACCTCAGGAGGTGACTTATAATGATGAATATCTACTCTTTTTTTTTCTCTTTCAGTCTTACTGGCAAAAAATAAAATAAAAGGTGAGGCAGGCTGCATGTATCATGGAATGTTCTTCACTTGCTCCTCTGCTGTAGTGGTCAAAAATGACATTTTGAACAAGTGTGTTAATTTGAATTAGAAGTCCTGTTGTACTAAAATGATGGGGAGCTCAGTTGGTTAGAGTGTTGTCCTGGTTCGCCAAGATTGGGGGTTCAATCCCGGTCAGGCACATACAAGAATCGACCAATGAATGCGTAAATAAGTGGCACAACAAACCGACGTTTCTCTCCCTCCCTCCCTCTCTCTCTAAAATCAATAAAAAATAATAAAATAAAAACAAATCCAGAAACACATAAAATTATCTATTTTAGTTGTCTTTGATATAAGACTATCCGACATGACAGGGGACAACTTTATTGATGTAAAGATGCCCAAATGGTCTGATCGTTAACGTTAGGAGTTGCCGTTAGACATTGTGACACAAAGTTTGGAGCATGATAATAACTTTTCTGGGTCCCCAACGTATCTTCTGTGCCTGCCATCCTGTGTACTTCCACATCGTTTATGGTTTTAATATAATCCTGTGGGTTTGTCCAAATCACATGATGGTGAAACCCTTCCCGATGAAGATCCAGCTGAGGAGTGAAGAACAATGTTTGCATTAAACGTCACGAGAGGTTCTTTGGGCTGAAACGGAGCGCTCGGACCCCTTGCCATTCGTTAGGTGGGGATCCCGACAGGCCAATCAATTTGGTCACCCAGCCGTGAGTTTGCAAACTCTGTACTTGTGCATCAGGGAGATATGGAAAGCCTGTGCCCTCGATTCTGGAAGGATAGATACCAAGGGTAGAAGGATAGGGACGTTAATGTGGTGCAAGCGGTTGTCAGGGGATTATTAAAAATTAACAATGTGCTAGAGAATGCAAGATGACAGATTGGTGCCCAGGATGCTGAGGACAAGAACGAGGCACAGCCTCCACGGGAAAGCTCAGGTTATTTGCTCTTCGTCGCTGGAAGCATAACCCAACCTTTGCCGCATGTGTTGGGTATATTAACCTCTTGTTAATGTTGGAAGCTGCCGCTAGCCCCTCCACCTCCCTTTCTCAGCTTCGGGAGGAGGCAGACCCAAGCGGGGACCTATATTGTCCCAGTGCATGAGTTCACTCCGGGGTCTCCAGAGGGGTCCTTCCTGCCTTATCGCCTTTTGACCTGAGCCATACAAGAGCAGGGACTGTGTCTGTTTTGTGTTTCTGGTGCCTGGCATATAGTAGGTGCTCAATAAATATTTGTTGCACATACAGGTCCTGGGAGCAACATTAGCATGAAGGGTACATAAGACTGGGAGGAGGTGAGGACTGGTGCCCTCAGTCCCTGATAGCAGACTCCCTCCTAGAGGCACAGGAGAGGGGAGCCTATCTTTGGAGCTCCATGTCCCCCCTCTTCTTTCTCATTTGCCCTCAGTGCTGGAGGTCGGATGGCCGAGTAGCAGGACCAGCAGAAATGCACTTTTTCTGCAGGTCCTGCATGGAGGGAATTCAACCAGCCAGGGCGGCTCTCCCTTGGGCCTCCCAGAACCAGCTCCCAGATTAGACTTCCTCAAGGGCAACCCAAGGGCACTTTGGAGGGAGAGGAGCCACCACGCCCTGGCCTGGCCACAGCTTCCCAGAGAAGGCCGAGCCTTTCTGCGGCTCTGTCCTTTGGCGGAGGGGTAACTTGTGTTTGTGTGCTCACATTCTCACGTGGACGTAACTCGGCGTTCGCTAATTGGCTTTACCATTTTCTCAGTGGTTAATATTCATCTGTCAGTGATGGAAGCATAAATAAATAACTCCGGTTCAAGCGCACCTTATTAGGCCATACATCATGTTGGAAAGTTCGCATTCTTTAACCAGGAAGATGAAATTAGAAGCATCTTGAAAAAGCCTCCTTGTTATCAATCATGTCATCTTGAACATGTTCCCAAGCTTGCTGCTGGCTTCAAGAATAGATGTTTTATTCAAAAGAATGTATTTAAAGAAAATGACAGCACTTTCTGATTCCAGCTTTTTAAAAACAGGAAATCTTTCGAGCCCTCCTGATGATGAGCATCCCGGCGCCGTGGCAGCTGCGTGGAGTGGCCCCAGCCTTCTCGGGGTGCACCCACCCCGTAAGGCTCGAGAATTTCCTGACCCTTTGGAAAGGGGGCGGGGACAGAGAGGCAGGCTGCTCAGGGTCCAGCAGCCTGTCTGGGTCACATAAGTCCCAGCAGATCCAATATGCGATGAGGCCGCTCTTCTCGGTTTGCCGGTCACTGTCTTCTTGTCCCTCGTATGGTGGAGAGCAGAGTAAGACCCCGTCTCCTCCTCTTTTCATAAGGGCGCCGATTCCTTCTCCGTGGCCCCACTCTCATGACCTCATCTAACCCTATGACCTCCTCAAAGCCCCAACTCAAAGTACCTTGGCATTGGGGGTGAGGAGTTTCATATCCCTGGCTCACTGCCTGCTACCCGCAGGGTGGGGGACACAGGACTGAACATTCTCCAATGCCCTTTGGGCTCTGACCTGCTGGACCCCAGGAGAGATAGATGAGGGGTTCCCGTGGCTCTGTGCATCCAGCCCCCTCTTTCCAGGAGGCTCAGGATCCCCACAGCACAGCGAGTGCAGCGAGTGCCTGAACCAGGAGAACAGGAGCCTGCCCAGCTCTACCTACCCCGTGGCCTTGGGTCAGTCACTGCCCCTCCCACAGCCGCATGCTCCCCATCCACAAAACAAGGCAGTCGGATGGGCTGGTCTCCAAGAGCCAAGATTTAGTCCTCATCCTGGGAGTTAGAAGATGGTTAAGGCTTAGATGTATTTCTGCAAAACAAACAGAACTGGACCCATTATCCCCAAGCCCAGGTCCCCAGGGGCAGTGTTCCTCTTATTGGAAAGATGGGTTAGAATCCAGAGGACGTAGGGAATCGGCCCATCAGGTTCAGGCCGCTGGTCGGCGACGGAGGTCATTCTAAGGGCAAGAACCCTCAACGCTTGCTCACTCCCTGGTGGTCCCCAAGAACAAACACCAGAGCCTGCACTTTCCACTGGGTTGGCGTTCAGTGCTTCTTGGAGTGAATGCTAGACCTGGAACGGACGTCATGTGCTAGTCCCACTTCCTCACTTGGCCTTTGAGAAAATAGAGGCCCTGAAAGAGGAATTCACGCCACTAAGGTCACACCCAGGTGATGGCTGAGATGGGACCACAGCCCAGGGCTCTGCCCGCCCCCCTCCAGGGCCCTCTCCACCACCCTGATTTGTCTCTCATTTAAAGGCGTTAACACGACTCCTTCAAATGCACAGCTTAATTTTGAATTCTTCCCCTTCTTTATGCATAAACACACAGTCGGAGTTTGTAAAAATGCAAAAACACTAACCCTCCACAGGAGGACATATGCTGCCAACCACACCCATCCCCTGCCCCGGACTTCCAACAGGACCGACTGGCAGAACACACCATGGACAGCGTGCAAGTGCTTCCCAGACAGACCTCACAGAATTAAGAATGTTGAGTGTGTCTACCATGGTTTCTACGAGTCAAATGGGTCGATTATGACCAATGTGTCTCCTGCCAGCCCCAATTTAAGAAATGGGAGGTGTTAGATTTAAGAAATGGGAGGTGTTAGAAGGCAGAGGCCAGCACAGATCCTGGTACGATAAAGCCCAATGCCTGAGGGTCCAGTCTGGTCTGGCAAGATGTGATACTATCGAAGGAGGGAGGTAACTGACAAAGTGCTGGGGAGGGGGCGAGGAGAGTGGGCAGCAGGGGGCAGCAGTTCTGTTGGCAGATGGTGGGGGCAGGCATGTGGACCAGGCCCCGGAAGAGGGGAAGGATTTGGGCACACGCACAGGTGTGCCTGGAGGCCCAAAGAAGAGAATGCATAGAGCACGTTTGAGGAACGGTGGATATAAGTGGAGAAATGATTGAAAAAGGCTAGATGGAGCCCATTTGTGAAGGTCTCCATTGCCAGGCTTAGGGCTTCGGCCGTCACTGAGGAATCAACCAAACCGTCGTAGCAGTGCGGTTGGTGGAGAGAGGGAAAGGTGGACTTTGGAGGAAAGGTATTCTGCTTACTAGCCGGTGACCTTTGGCCAGTCAGGTAACCAGTCATCGCTACAATGGTAGAGAGAGATTTTTATTTCACAGGATAGTTCTAGGTTGCATATTACTTTTTACAAGAATGAGAGTTAACATGGATTGGTGTGCTAAGCTTTACGTAACTTGTATCATTGAATCTTCAAAAGGACTTTCTGCGGTAGATACTGTTATTATCTCATGTTAACAGCCGAGGACACGGGGGCTCAGGCCTGGGCTTCTGGTTTACCCCACCCAGCGTGAGAGAGCGGCCCACCTGTGCGATGGTGCCAGGCTATTGCCCATGGTCCAGTGTCAGCGTTCACCATCCACGTGGTCTTATGAGGAGCCAGCACATGCTAATGAGCATTTTACAGGAGCAACTTGTTGAGTCTTTGCAACAGCCCTACCAGATTGGTATATTGCTTCTCCCATGACATGGATGGGGAAGGTGGTGCCCATTCCTATCAGACAACTGGTGCCTGAGATCCAGGGTTTGTTGATTTACATGAACCAGGTCACATGCCCAGAGATTCCAATTTAATTGCCTGGATGGTGTTGGATATCAGTATATTTTAAATCTGCCTGGGTGATTCTGATGTGTAGCTGGGGCTGAGAAACCCCTGGCCTGGTGGCTAAGCGCGTGTTCATTAAAAAAAAGATATTTTTATTGATTTCAGAGAGGAAAGGAGAGGGAGAGAGAGAGGTAGAAACATCAATGATGAGAGAGAATCATAGACTGCCTGCCCCCTGCACGTCCCACACTGGGGATCACGCCCGCAACCCGGACTTGTGCCCTGACCAGGAATCGAACCGTGACCTTCTGGTTCATAGGTCGACGCTCAAACATTGAGCCATGCCGGCCAGGCTAAGCTCATATTTCTAACCAAGACTTAAAAAATGAAAAATCCACGCACTACTCTACCTACAGTGCCCATGGATCCCCAAATTTAGATACTTGTTCAGTAAACGAACTGGCTTTAAAAAAATAAAGTTTGAACCATACTGCGACTACTGTTTTTTTTTTAAGGCAGGGTGAGAGAAGCTTTTTAAAAAATTTAGATATACTGGCACATTCATAGTAGTGCCCAGGGCAGAAATAGCTTTTACTCACCTGTCAAGTTTCTGTCATCACCTGCCAACACAACACTTTTTTCCCTGAACACATTGGAAAGAATATGAACCGTGAGGCTCCCAAATGGTTGGAAGTGTGGGCTTTGGTAGAAGAAAACTCGCGTCATCATCTCTCCCCTCCCTGCACGCACGCCCCTGTGTGCACATCGGGTTTGCTTATATTTTACAAAGAGGTAATTTGCAAAAGTGCAGTTAATCCTGTCATGCTTTATCATTTAAATGTCTCCAGAACCGGTTGCTGACATGCAGCTGATTAGCAGCAGACCTTGGTGCCAAATTAATCAGCATCTAATCCAGAGTATGTATTAAAGATGGAATGAGATTAAAAAAAAACACACCAACCTTCTCCCCCACCCCCTTCCTCCGTGAGTTATTTCAATAGGATGCCCAACTTTTCCTGTGGCTTGGGAAACTAAAAGCTATGTTTGAATACTTTTCTTACATGAAAAAGACAGATAAATGATAAACTGTCAAAACATTAGTGTAATTTTCCCCGTTGGAGAAATTGAATTACCTCCACTTCCTTTGCTATGGTTGCAAGGAACTGTCAATCACTCTGCCCACAGTTGGGGGAGGGGGAGGGGAGTGAAGCCACCTCCATCTCCCATACGTGTCCTAGAAATGTAAGCCAGCAGTTGGTCTCCCAGCCTTTCCAGGAGCCACCTGGTTCCCGTCCTTCCCAAGGTGTAGCACGTTCTTGATTTTGCCCTTGATTCTGTGAATGACCCTGTATCCTTCCAAGAAGTTAAAAAAAATGTTGGCCAGTTTTTGCTTTTGTTATTTGACCAAAAATCTATACTAATAATAGAGGAATATGCAAATTGTCCAGGATGCTGTCACAGTAACAGTAATGACCAAACCAGCAGGCTGCATTAGGTGAAAAGGCCAGCAGGGGGTTAGTGAGGGATGACCAAATGACTGAACAGCAGGCTGTGTGGGGCGACCAGCCGGCAGCAGCAGGGGGCAGTTGGGGGCGACCAAGCCAGCAGGTGGAGGCAGTTGGGGGTGACCAGTTAGGGGCAATCAGGCAGGCAGGCAGGTGAACAGTTAGGAGCCAGCGGTCCCGGATTGTGAGAGGGATATCCAACTGCCCATTTAGGCCCAATCCCTGGGATCGGGCCTAAACCGGAAGTCGGACATCCCCTGAGGGGTCCCAGATTGGAGAGGATGCAGGCTGGGCTGAGGGCACCCCTCCACCCCCCGTGCACAAATTTCGTGCACCCGGTATCTAGTAAATAAATAAAATGAATGAATGAATGAATGAATAAATAAATCCTGATACAAACAATTGAAGGAAAATAATGCTAAGGTTTTGAAGTTTAAAAAAAACTTCTTTAGCCTGGCCAGTGTAACTCAGGGGTTGAGCATTGACCTATGAATCAGGAGGTCACAGTTCGATTCCTGGTCAGGGCACATACCCGGGTTGTGGGCTCCATCCCCAGTAGAGGCGTGCAGGAGGCAGCCCAGTCAATGATTCTCCCTCATCATTGATGTTTCTCTCTCTCTCTCTCTCTCTCTCTCTCTCTCTCTCTCTCTCTCTCTCTCCCTCTCCCCTACTCTCTGGTATCAATAAAAAAAATATATTTTAAAAAAGTTCTTTAAAAACATACACATAAATTAAGTGGTGAAAAGGATGTACCTTCCCAGGATTCCTACTAAAAATATTTTCAAGGAAAGAACATGCCTAGAAGGTGGTGCCCCTTGGACCCCCAGTGGGTGGCTGCCCTCTAGGTGTGAGTGCACTTTTCTGCTCTCCTTAGCAAACACTCTTGCATGTTACACTCAGTGCATCCTGATGCTAAAACATGGCCCTGGGGCTGGACCGCAAGCACGGGCCCCAGGTGGATGCTTTAATTTTCTTACTGAAGATCTCTTCTTACTAACCAGCCTCTCCTGCCCCTCTCTCCCTCCCTGGCTGCCACCTTCTCCTCTCCAGGCCCAGGAGTGCCCAGGCCGGAGCGGAGGAGGGCAGAGGGCGACTCCTGCCTCTTACCTGGCAGAGTCCAACGGCCGACTTGTGCGAGCCCCCTCTCTGGGCGACCCTCCGGCAGGGTCACTCTTCCTACCACTCGATCAATCCCTGGCTATTCACATCTGAAAACCTTGCTCTCTTCCTTCTAAATGCATTTTCAAAGGTTACAGTCCGTGAAACGATGCCCCATCTCTCCATGAACTCAATTTTGGCTTGGTAAAATTGAAAGCAGTGGCTCATCGGTGGGCCAGGAGCGTCTCTTAAAACAGAAGAATTCCATCTTACACTCAGTGTTTATTGCCAACATGGTTCAAAAGTGGGACTGGCATTTTTTAGCTATAACTTCCCATGTCCAGTCTCAATGAGCTGGAATACCCAGACTTCTCGAAGAGGTAATGGTTTCTCTGACAGAAGTGACATCTAGTGCATCTAAAAGGTACAAACCTGCCCTAGCTGGTTTGGCTCAGTGGATAGAGCATTGGCCTGAGGACTAAAGGGTCCTGGGTTCAATTCCGGTCAAGGGCACATACCTTATTGGGTTGTAGACCCAATCCCGGGCCCTGGTCAGGGTGTGTGCAGGAGGCAACCAATCGATGTGTCTCTCTCGAATATGTTTCTCTCTTTCTTGTCTCTCCCCCTCCCTTCCACTCTCTCTAAAAACAAACAAACAAACAAACAAATAAAAAAAAATAAAAGGTACAAACTTGCAGCTAGAGGTGCTGTTGTCCTGGATAGTGGTTTGCGAACTGTTTGGTGTGCTTTTTAAAGCAGCAGAACCTTCGTTTCAATGACATATTCCACAGGCAGAGACCCGTCAAATAATAAAAGCCAGGGCTCATGAGCACTGCTTCCCAGAGGTGTCAGTTAGCCGACCTAGACATGTGCCTCTCCTTAAGGACCGTTCTAGTTATTTATTACTTTCACAATGGAAGGTGAAAAGTAGATGCTGGGCTTTTCTACCATGACAGAGCTCTTGATTTCATAGGTCAAGTTCGAGCGGTCTACCTGTGATTCAGGTATTCAAAGCAGATCCGTTGAGATCATG
Source organism: Myotis lucifugus (assembly GCF_000147115.1). Lineage (NCBI taxonomy): Eukaryota > Metazoa > Chordata > Mammalia > Chiroptera > Vespertilionidae > Myotis > Myotis lucifugus. The sequence continues at coordinate 58,559 of NW_005871645.1, forward strand.
AGAGAGGCCAGGACACAGGCTCCGTGGTCTACCTGTTCTCCGTGTAACCAGATTTCACAGAAGTTCCTGGTAGAGTGCTAATCGTGTCCAAGTTGCATGGAGTCTATGCCGTGAGCCGGATGCTGTGCTGGGGGTCACATGCAGGCCATCTCATTCAGTGCCCACAGACCCAGGAAGTAAGAGCTATTTTGCTGATCAGCTAAGTTCAGAGAGGCTGAGTAACTCACACATAGTTACACAGTATGTAAAGGGCACACCTGGGATTTGTACCCTAGTGATGAGTCTCCAGAGCCCACACTCGTAAGCACCACCTCCTGGAGCTAGCTTTATAAACCCTACCGCAGTAGCAAATCCTGCTTCCTTTTCTCTTCCTTTCCTTGTTGTTCATCCCATCCCACCCCACCCCATCCCATCCCATCCCATCCCACCCCACCCCACCCCACCCCATCCCACCCCATCCCATCCCATCTTATCTTGAGTCTTTCCTTCTCTCCCCTCTTCTTTGCCTGGAGACAGCCTGATCCATTTCTTCTACTCACCCCTGGGCTCCTGACACCCACCCTCACTCACTGTTGCTTGAATGGAAACATCACCAGGAACGATAAGGCGGAAAGTTTATGCCCTCAAACTTCCCAGGAATGTGCAGAGAAAATAATCTGTGATGTGTGAGTGGAAACCCTACACTCCTCCTGGACTCGAAGCTATGTCCTGCCTCTGATAACATCTGGCTGGTCCTCCAGCCCACGGCTGGTCACATGTGCCTGTGTGAGGAGGAACTCTCGCTTTAAGGAGAGACGCGTTTTCAGATGCTCCTCCCCAGTTTCTTGCAGGCTGAGGCCCTGAGCTGCTCTCAACAAAGGAACACCCTGGCAAATAGTTTGCCCAAACCCTGATGCCTCCAAAATTATCTGTTTGATCATTGAGGCTGCCTCCCCCATGGCACTCCCTGGCCGCCATCACAGGCCTCCCATCTTCATCTGGTCTTGTCTCGGGCTGGTCATGAGGAAGAGGCCAGGCCCTGACAGCAGGAAACTTCTCATGTCCGCTCCTTTACTTCCAACCCTAACATGGAGAAGTTGGACTCAGGAGTCGTGCACCGGGGCTTGGTAGCAAGACCAGGTCTGGAGATGAGGCTGGGGCAGTGGGCCTCCTGGTAGAACCTTTAGCTTAGGCAGGGAGGTCACAGAGAGCCACAGGCAGCCTGGGGATCTAGGCAGGCCAGAGAAGAGGTGACGATTTGATAGAATGTGGGCCCTGGGAGGACAAGCACAGGGCCCTGACCAGTCCTTCAGTTTCCTGGTCATGACGGAAGGAACCGTAGAGTCTTGTCTCCTGGCTCTCATGCCTTTTAACTCTTCATCCTTCCTATGGCTTTCCTGGACCACTCAGAAGGAATTACACCATCCCTCTGCTCAGACAATGTTTGGCTTATCCCACCATTCCAGCACAGTCCACACTCCTTAGCTGAGACTCACGCATGTTTCTGTATTCTCTGTTTTCCCAGCTCAAATCACGTGGGTCATCAAGCTCCTTGATGGTAGGGGCTGGGTACCACGCTTCACCCAGCAGCTCTGAAGATCCTGGTGAAGATGGGTCCTTGAGGAGGGGACACAGCATGAGAGAGAGCTAGTGTCAGTGACCAGAAGTGTGGGACAGAACAGTTGAGTCACAAAGCAGAAGCAGAAGTGGGAGAGTCGGGCACAGCAAGTTCTCATAATTAGTCAGAACTCCCTGGTGGCAAGTGACAGAAACCCATCTTTATCTGATTTAAGCATAAGAGGGGACTTATTAGAAAGCACCGAAGTAGCCGCAGATTTGAAGAGAGAGTTTCTCTCCATACATCTCTCTTCACTCCTGCGTCCCTTCCCTCACCCCACAGATACACTTGTCTGGAAAGGTGCTGAGAGGGATGCCTCCTTGCATTGGGCAGTAGGCATCTCCGTGGCTTCACTCCAACCCTAGCCCTGGCTGAAACCCCCAAGTACACATCCATTTCCTCTGGCGCCAACTTGGAAAGTCTCAGGGAAGGACCCTATTGGTTTGAGTCGCATGAACTTCTTGGGTCAATTCCTTACCTCTGGCTCTCAGTCTTCTCATATCTTAAATGAGTAGGTGGGACTAGAACAGTGGTTCTCAACCTTCCTAATGCCGCGACCCTTTAATACAGTTTCTCATGTTGTGGTGACCCCCAATTTCATTGTTACAAATTGAACATAATTAAAGCATAGTGATTAATCACAAAAACAATATGTAGTTATATATGTGTTTCCCGATGGTCTTAGGCAACCCCTGTAAAGGGTCGTTCGACCCCCAAAGGGGTCACGACCCACAGGTTGAGAACCGCTGGACTAGATGGTCTCTAAAGATTCACTGGATCCTAATGTCCTCAGGGCGAGGCATCTTTTCATTTCTGCACCCCCAGAACCTAGCGCAGGGCATGGCCCACACCACACTGTGGATCTCCGTAAATGAGTGTGAATGAGTCTGCCTCTTCCCAGTATCCGCTATTGCGTGAACCACTGAGAACTGGATCCCACTCATTTCCCAGGATTCGTGGGTTCTGGGCCAAACCCTGGATTGGGAAAGACGTGTTTCTGATGCAGACCAGGTTGGGGAGATGTTTCTCTAAGCAGCCGCAGCGTGGGATCAGCTGACTGTGTTGCATGGCCTGGTGAGAGCGTTCCTCTCCACCTTGGTTCTGCCCTTCAGGGAGGGAGGAGGGATGGGTGCCCAGAGAGCTGGTGGTGAACCAGGCTAGGCCCCAGGAGACTAGCCTGCCTGCTTTCCCTGGGTCACGGCTGAGGGCCTTCAAGGACAGTCTGTCGGACAGTGTGCCCGCCCGTCTGCCTGTTAACTCCAGTCTCTGCTGCTGAAGGAACCCAGGTGGCGGTGTCAGCTGGAGGTGAAGGGTTGGGGGAGCTGAGAAAATGAGCCACTCTGTCATCTCGGCCCCATTTCCTCTTCGGGAGACTAGGAAGGGCTAATAAGGAATTTTGCCCTCAGAGAGAACAATGGATTCACAGTGTGGGCGTTGGAGGTTGAATCCCAGCTCTGCCCCCATCACATGGGTGTTCTTAGATAAGCCGATTAGCTTCTTTGAGCCTCAGTTTTACCGTCTGTAAGATGGACCCGAGAGCATCACCCACCTGACACAGTTGTGTCTGAATAGTAATTGCACAGATGTAAGTTTAAGCCATTGTGACATTTTTGTTCCATCCCATTGCTTTGTGAAAAGTTACATCCTAAATGCGTGGTTCTTGTCTTGTTCCTGGCTCTGATGTTAGCTGTGGGGTTGTCATATATGGCCTTTATTATGTTGAGGCATGTTCTCTCTGTACCTACTTGGTTGAGAGTTTTTATCACAAGTGGATGTTGAATTTTGCCAGTCGCTGCCTCTGCATCTATTGAAATGATCATATGATTTTTATCCTTCAGTTTGTTAATGTGGTGTAAAGCATGTTGATTGATTTGTGGCTGTTGACTCTAAATTCACGGATTCTAAACTGAGCGTGTAGCACCCTGGATTCTCCACTCACATGTTGGGGCTCCATGTTGTATTTAATTTGACAGGAGGGCTTGCTGCTCTAAAACACTTCAGCAGCTGATGGCAGAGTGGAGGGAATGTCAAGTTCTCCACCAGCCACTCCACCATGCAGGGTTGTGGTGAGGACCAGGGATGCCTACTATGACCAGGACACATGATAGGTGCTTTCCTGTGTGAACCCACGGATACTCACAGAGACCCTGGTGGGGGGCAGGTGAAGTAGCTGGAGCTCAGCTGGGGTCCCATGGACAGTAAGGGAGGAGATTGGGGACTCAAGTAGGAGAAATTCCTGCTCCCTGGACTCGTGTCACTGAGCTGCCTCTTGTGCCCTTCCTGACCTTATGCCTGGGAGGCTTCTTCAGTTGACAAAGGCACGCTGCACCATGTTGGTTGTGGGAAGGGCTCTTTCCTGCTCTGGTTCTTCTATATCCCGCCTCCCACTCCACTCCCCCTCACCCAACTCTCTGTCTCCTGCTTCTGTCCTCTCTGCTCAGTTTTCTTGCTGATTCGCCCCTGACCCCAGCAGCCTGCCAGCTTGTTATCTAGGGATGGCTGAGGAGGAAGATGTTTGCCTGATAAAATGCCAGGGTTTCCGCCAGCTTTGAGCTGCACACCTGAGCACTGCCTTCGTCGGGTAGGTTTTTCCCCTCTCTGCCTGGCTGGTGCACAGCTCAGCAGCCTTCCCCAGGGCCCCGTGCCTGTGCTCTTTTCCTCTTACTCCCACTGGGTGCAGAAGATGATGCTTTCAGCCAACCCGTCCACACCAGCACCAGGTCCTGGCATCGGCAATCAAAGACGTTGCATGTTCAATCGAATGCATTGGTCTACTTAGCATAGCTGACTCATGCTATCGGCTAGCACTTCCAAAAGCAAAAACTTCTCATATTGTACATTCTTGTATGTGCAGAAGACAACGACATTTTCTTTCCCTTCCTCCCCACGGTGCCATCAGGGACACACGCTGGTCATCTGCAGAAGGGTGACACGTGCAAAGAAGGGACATGAATGGGGAAGGAGGAATGGGTGTCTGAGCAGAGCATTTAGAGTTTGTTCAAAATGTAAGCACCACCCTAGCCAGTTTTGATCCCTGGTTAGTGCGACAGCCCTCAGATGGGAGGGTCCTAGGTTCCATTCTGGTCAAGGGCATGTACCTCGGTTGTAGGCTCGATCCCCGGGCCTGGTTGGGGTGGGTGCGGGAGGCAACCAGTTGATGTGTGTCTCTCACATGGATGTTTCTCTTGCTCTCTCTCCCCCTCCTCTCCCTCCACTCTCTCTCTCTCTTTCTCTCAAAAAAAAAAAAAAATCAATGGGAAAAATATCCTCGGGTGAGGATTAACAACAACAACAAAATGTAAGCCCCAAGGCCATAGTTTATTAAAAGCCGAGGAAAGGGGAGTCTGTGTACAGGAGGAAGTCAGTAAGTGAGCACGGAAATCAATGGGAAGAAAGGGAACACCCACGCGCTCTGCCTGCTCTTCTGCAGGATACCTGTGCCCGGGGTTTCCAACGAGGAGGTTTTGGTGGCCTGGCAGTCTTATGTGAGTCTTTCCCAAAGTGTTTTGAAACAGATCAAAAGAGAGTATTCAGAGTTAGAAACCCAGAATTCTCCTCCTGGACTATGAAGAGGCATTTTGTGACCTTAGACAAGTCAATGAAGCCTATTGAGACTTGAGTGCCAGACCGGAAGAATGGATTATGCAGAGCTAGCATTTCTGAACATGGACATCTGCTATGAGACCAAACAGGAGTAGGAAAGTGGCCCTGCCTACCTCTTGGGGGCATTAAGATCATCTCCAGGGATGACAGTGCCCTAAAGTTCTGAAGAAACCTGTGCAGCCCTGGCTGGTGTGGCTCAGTGGTTGGGGCATTGGCCCTCGCACCAAAGGGTCGCGGGTTCGATTCCTTGTCAAGGGCATATACCTTGGTTGCAGGTTTGATCCCTGGCCCTGGTCAGGGCTCATGCGGGAGGCAACCGATCATTCAATGTGTCTCTCTCACATGGATGTTTCTCTCTCTCTCTTTCTCTCCCTCCCTCCCTTCCGCTCTCTCTGAAAAGAAATGGAAAAAATATCCTTGGGTGAGGATTAAAAAAAACAACAAAAAAAGAAATCTGTGTAGAACTGTGTGTAGTTGTAATTGATGCCTGAGGAGTGATGGGGCAGATGCTGCCTCAGGGACATGGATGGGCTGGACAAGGCCTGACTGCAGCCCTCCCCTCCTGCCCACCGCCCAGGGCAAGTCCATCCTGGGAGCTCTGCTTTGCTCCTTAGGGCGTCAGAGCACATTCCAGTGGTCCAGGCGTGGCCATCGCCACTCTGCCCGGCTGGGCCTGAGCCAGGCTGCCTCTAAACTCTGCCTCCTCGTTTTTATCCAACCGGATACTTTAATCCATGGAGAGAAGGGAGCCCTCCGCCTGCGCCAGGGATTTTTCCCAGTTTCCTACCTCCAGCCCCCCTCCTCGGTTCTGTGGCTCCTCCATACTTTCAGGGAACTGAGCTAAAACAAATAATGGATTTTTTTTTTAAAATAATAACCAGAGGGAAGAAATCTCTTACAAAGGGAGAGGTCGTCAAGCACGCCAAGGGTCAAATGTGGCTGAGTATTTTGTTCACAAAACTGTAATTTGTACGTGTGTGTGTGTGTGTATGTATGTATGTATGTATGTGTGTGTGTGTGTGTGTGTGTGTTAAGGGTGCTGGACCATTGACACCCACATAGCTCATCTAAATGCGACATTCCAGGAAAATGAGACACATTAAGCTTTCTCCTTGAATATCTGGGACGGAAAAAACAATCCCACCCGCAAGCCACAAGAATGTTTTATTGCAACAGGGCTTCGGCCTCCAGCGGCCAGGCAGGGATGCTGAGCCTTGGGGTCCGTTTCTGTGCAGTGGTGGGCAGGGCCTACCGTCCGGGCAGGAAGGAAGGGGCCTGTGGAGGGGCTGACTGCACAGCAGCCTACGGAACCGTCCCAGGCAGACGCCGGCTAGGGTGGGAATAGGAAACTTTATTCCTATTTCACAGATGCAGATTCTGAGGATCAGAAAGGTTAAGCAACTCGCCCGAGGCAACACAGCTAGCTAGAGGCAGCAGGATTCAATCAGACTGCAGGATTCAATCAGACTGTGGCGGGAACTGTCGGGATTCTGCAAACACATTACCCAGCAGCATATACTCCGTCTCTGACTCTTGTACCCGTGACCCCCACCCCAGGAGGCCTTCCCTTATGGAGCCTGGAAATCCCACCGCCTCCTGGGAGGCCTGTAGCCAATGGGCAGGCAGTGCTGGCTACGAACGGCCAGCTGCTCGCTGGAAGCAGGACAGACTCAGGTGTGATGTATGTTCCACAGTCTCCCTGAGGGTCAGGCTGGGACCTCGCCTGAAGTCACACCTTTGCTTGGCTTCCATTTCTGTTCCTCCTCCTCCTCTCGCTCACCTGTTTCTTTTCCTTCTTCCCTAATAAACCTCATGCACACAAATTCCCCTCCCAAGGTCTGCTTCCGGGCCACCTGACCTAAGACACGGTGTATGTTTGACCCCTGCTGGCCCCTTAACCGTGGGGATATGTGATTAGAGTATCTCCTAACTGCACCACAAGAGTGGAAAACAACACCCCATTTGGAATCTCTGTGTGGTCCCCAACTCACAGTCAAATTACGATACGGGCAAGAATTCATCTCCTTGGGGTGAATTCCTTCAGCTTTCCTGTGCGTAGTTTCATCGTCTGTAAAGTGGGAGGGCTCGTAGCGTTGCTATCGAAGGACCGTTGTGAGGTGTCAGCGAGTTTGCGTGTGTAAACACGCAGCATTGAGCACCCACTGAGTGCTCAGGAAATGGCAGTGATGACTATTGGCTTTCAAGCACTTGTTATCTCGTCGGACCTCGGTTCCTTGTCGGGGTTCAGAAACAAGGCCCCTGTGCTGGGCCTTCTTGTCCGGCAGGAGCCCAGCCAGTGTCCGGCGCACCCTTAGCACTTTCTGGACTATTTTGGGTAGGGAGTTTGGAAAAGGCTGCTGCTGTTGGGTAGGGTGCTTGCCTGCCACCGTCGTCGGGAAAACCCTGTTACGATGGGGCTGTGATGTGTCATGGTAACCGTCCCATTCCCACTCCGTCTCCCTTTCATTTGGGAGCAAGTTCGCCAGGCATTTCACAGGCCCTGTGGGGGGAGGGGAGCGGCGGCCAACAGGAGGCCCAGCCGCTCTGCCGCTTCCCCAGGTGCATCGAGGGCCGATTAACTCAAATATTTCCCCACTTCTGAAGTAGTTGATTAAAGTCCATTGGGGGGAAAGAAGATAAGCTCTTACAAGGGCTGATTTGGGGCTTGGAGAACTTGAACGTGTCTAAATCTCCAGCTGTGGGTATGGGGTGCTGGCGTTGTCGGGTTGGCGGTGGGGGAAACGTTTTAAATTCTGGCAGTGGGTCCCGGTGCCCCTGGTCCCTGGTCCCTGGTCCCTCCCTTCCTCTTTGTGGCTGCCCGGCTGCATTCCCTCCGTCTCCCTTTTCTTCACTGGCGAGGGCGTAGATGAGTCTCCCCTTTGAAGGCATAGAGGTAGACGGCTTTGGTGCAGATCGCAGCCTCTGTTGCCTCTTCCTCCCCAAGAGCCCCCCCAAGTCAAAGTGGGGCTTTGGTGCTGCCGTGCCCTGGCGTCCTCTTGATGTGTTCACGGTCCCCCCTTGCTTCACTGCTGTCCCTGGTTCCCGGTGATGATACGGGCAGATCTCTCCCTTGCCCCTCAGATCAGGCGGGGAGCCGAGGGTTCTCCTGTCATGAGCCTCATGGGGCTCACTTGGTGGTTGAGGATCTGAGGATCGGACAGAGTGAGGCTCTGATCCCGCTGCCCTGCTGTGAGGGCTGGGGTGGGAGGTGCGCTGGTTTGCTCTGGCTGCCTAGCATCTTGATGGAAGATACCCCTGGATTGGCTCGTGGCTCTGTAAGTCAGAGTTGGGCGGGTGTAGCTGGTTCTCTGCTCTGGGTCCCACAAGGCTGACAGCAGGGTGAGGGCCTTCCAAGGGCATCCAGGGCCTTGGCAGAATTCAGCTCTCTGGGGGGCAAAAACGGGGGTCCAGTTTCCTTGCTGGCCTTCACCTGGGGCTGTTGGCGTTCCTACTCACGTGGCATCTCCACCTCAAACCCCAAAGCGCATCAAATGCTCCCTGTGCCTCCAATCCCGCTGACTTCCTCTTGTCCTCAGCCAGAGCGAACTCTGCCTTAAATGCTCAGCCGCTCAGGCCAGGCCCACCTGGGTGACCTCTGTTTTTTGAGGTCAGATGACCTTCAGTGAGGTTCTAGTTACATCTGCAAAATCCCTGACAGAAATAGCGAGGCTAGCGTTTGATTGGATGACGAGGGGATGGAAACCTTGGAGGCAGGAGGGAGTCCGCCTGACTGTGATGTGGTTATGGCTGGAGGACCCAGAATAGCCCTGAATAGCCTCCCACACCCATGGAAGGTCCCCAAGGGAGGGAGGGAGGCTCCCAGGGAGCAGGGCAAATGGGAATAAAGCTACGAGCGTCTTACTCTCAGCAGAGCCGGTGGCAGCCACAGGAAGGCCTCCGGGAGCCAGGTACATTTGAGATCACAGGTTGAAGAATCTCTCTCCCACCCGGGTGGCGTGGCTCAGTGGTTGAGCGTCGACCTATGGACCAGGAGGTCACAGTTGGATTCCTGGTCAGGGCGTATGACTGGGTTGCGGACTAGATCCCCAGTGTGGGGCGTGCAGGAGGCAGCCTATCAATGATTCTCTCTCATCATTGATGTTTCTACCTCTCTCTCCCTCTCCCTTTCTTTCTGAAATCAATACAAATATATATATTTAAATCTCTCCCAAGCTCCCCCGCAACCACCATTCTTTTTTTCTTCCCTTCCATGGCCTCCCAAGACCAAGTAGGAGCTCTTGCCAGCACATACAGAGAAAACTGTGGCTACTTCTTAATAAGCTTCATACGGAAAGATCAGTATTTTATATTTACTACATTTATTTATTAAAACAAGGAACTGTCCACTTGTAATCCCAACTGGCATCTTGCAAGCAGTTCTTGCTCAGGATCCTCAAAGGTCCTTGAGAAACGCATTTGAAGTAACTGCGTGAGCAGAACAGTACCCACCCCCAGAAGCAAGCCTGGCAGCCATCCGGGCAGTTCCCACCTCGGCACCGTGGAGATCACTGTCGGAGGCCCAAGTCTGTCCCACTTTTCTAATCTGAGTGAATTGATCAGCTAAAGGAAGGAAGGTAGGTCTGGGGTCTCCCCCTCTCTGTGGGATGCTTGAGGCAGGGCCAGGGTCTCATCTAACCTGAGGCTGGACGTCCATTTCCCCAGACAGTGGTTCTGTTCATGAATGCTCACTCCCCTCTCTCAACCATGATCCCAGCACATCCACTGGGCACTGTCTGGGGCCTGACAGAGGGACTGGCTCTCTTGGCAAGTGTGTCCTCCCAGCACAATGTAAGGGGTGGGGGAGGAGTCAGCGCCCTGGAGCAGTGCATTTGGGGAATTGTAGTTTTCAACGAGCTCCTTTGTTTCAGAGAAGCAGGCAGTCAGGGCACAGACCTTCCCAGCGCTTCCCTTTCAGCACAGGTGGTGCACTCAGCGCAGAGTTCACACACACACACACACACACACACACACACACACACACAAACACACACACTCCCCCCAGCCAACATGGGTGGTCTTCTAGCTGCTCAGTTGAGGCTTCTTTCTATTCGAATTCAGAATTACAACCTCTTGAAAAAGAAGGAACCCCAAGGGGCTCTTTCCCTTCAGGACATTGAAATGCATTAAACTAGGAATTCATATAGTTTAAGAGTCAACCCACAGATGAATGGGATAGGATAGTGATACCGGGTGGGGCAAACGTAGGTTTACAGTTGTTTGTATGGAAAACAATACCGTACTTAGTGAGTCATAATGCAAGAATACACCCTGCCCCACCCTGTATGTAAAGTAGACTGGGGATAGATTAAAACGGCCTTCACATGAAAACAATAAGGGTATATTATATTGTGAAAGTTGGCCATTTGGAAGGAATACCAAGTTAGACCCCCATTTTTTTTTTTTTTACCAAATCCCCCCCATACTAAAAATTCCACTCTCCCCTGTTCACTATAGTCAATACAGTAAAAAGGCCAACAACAAAATAAACTTAGCAGCCCTGTGGCAGACAAAGGGTCAAAATCCGCACTATGCAAAGAGGTCTGCACAGCCGGGGAAAGCCAGCAAGGGATGTGAACTCAGGGCTCAGGTCAAAGGAGCTGTCAGTCACAACCAGGAGAACTAACACCTGTCTGTGTGTTCACTGCAGCACCGCTGTGAAGGCCAAAACATTCCCCCAAATCCCCGAAATGTTTAGCAATTGCAGTGTAGTTGAATAAATTACAGTCTAGCTGTGTGACGTGATGTTGGGCGACCATTATAGTTGCGCTTTAAAGGATGTCTACTAAGACAGGATCAAAGGTGAAGTTTCATGGAAAACTCAACAAGCCGTACGATCATGCCCCACACGCATGCCTGCGTGTGCTCCGCCCACACAAGAGCCTGATAACAGTGGGTCTCTGGTGTGATGCAATTACGTGGGATTTTTATTTGCTTCTGCATTTTCTTTTATATTTTATGCCTCTGTTTTCCAAGTTTCTATAATGAGCTCTTTGCAAGCGAGTTAGATACATTATTTTAATAAATCCATAGCTGTTAAATTGGTGCATAAAAATCCGAAAACACTACGGGAACCAGTAGGTACAGGCATGTTTATGAGTAGAAGATCACAATATCGTTGAGAGGTAACTTCTCTGTAATCTCTATATAATCTATTAATAAATCTATAAGCCCAATGCATCTTAATTAAAACACTAAGGATTTCACTCTCCACATTTGGCAAAAAGGGTCTGAAAGTCACCTGGGAAAAAGTAAATATGCAAAAATAGGACAAAATAGTGATAAAAGGAGAGTGATCTTCGAGCCGATCTTAAAATGTGTCATGAAGCTACAGTGATCAAAATGTTTGGCTTCAGGATGGAGCCCCCCAGATACACCAAACCCCCAAGGGAATTTTAGTAAACATTAAAAGAAGCACTTGAAATTAAATCTTGGGGAGGGAAGGATAAATTATTTACTAAATGGGACAACTGACCAGCCATTTAAATTTAAAGAACAAATTATAAAGCTAGGTTCCCCTTCCTTCCTTCCTTCCTTCCTTCCTTCCTTCCTTCCTTCCTTCCTTCCTTCTTTCCTTTCTTTCCTTCCTTCACTCAAATAACTTCTAGGTAGATCAGAGGGTCACCTTTTAAACCCTGAACTAGGATGGGGCCACTTCCAGGTTTGGCGCCCATTGCAGTGAGAAGGGCGCCCCCACGCGGTGCCTAGGAAGCCTTGCAGGAATGGCCCTGCTCCTCTCTGAAGTGATGCCCCGCCCTCCAGGCCCCAGGATGCCCTGATCCCCTCTCTGTGCTCCAGGCTTCTTCCTGTTCAGAGCCTGCCCTGTTGGCCCCCTGCTTGCCTCTTAGACCAGCTCTTCCCGAGGCTTCCTCCTCCTCATTCTCTCAGCTGTCCCCTCCTCAGAGGGACATTCTCCCTCCCCCGCCCCCTCCCCCGCCTCCTCCCCCTCCCCCTCCCCCACCCCCTTCCCCTCTCCCTTCCCCTCCCCCCTTCCTCTTTCACATCTTCCTTCCTTCCTTTTAGAGAGATAGGAAGGGAGAGGGAGAGAGAGAAAGAGAGAGAGAGGAACATTGATTTGTTATACCACTCATTCATGCATTCATTCTTTGTTTCTTGTATGTGCCCTGACAGGGAATCAACCTGCAACCTTGGTCTATCGGGACGATGCTCTAACCAACTGAGCTCCCCGTCCAGGGCATTTCCTGTTTTCTTTTTTCCACAGCTCTTGCCATCCTCTAAAATCATTAATTTCATGGAGGCCTGTCGTCCATCCCCATATGGGGGTTCAAGCTCTGCGAGGACAGCTGTCCTGCCTGTCTTGTTCCCCACGGTCACCCCTGCGTTCCCCACAGTGCCCAGAACAGAGAGGGTGCTCAGTGAACACCCATCTTAATCAATGACTTTAAACCTGAAAATGAAGCCAGAGAGAAGTATCGTTCCAGGCCACCTAGGAACACGATCAACTGTAGAGGGAGGGAGGGCGGGATCTGAGTGGACACTAATTCGTGCATGAAATAGATAACCGGGGAGGAGGCACAGTGTCTCAGCCACGGGCCACGGCACTGGCGCTGCAGTGGTGAACAGGCAGGCAGGCCCTGCCCTCCTGGAGCTTATATGCTGGAGGGGAGAACAGAGGGAAGCAAGCAAACAAGTGCCCGTGCACTGAGAGGAATGCAACCAGAGAGACAGACAGGAGGCCGAGGCAGAGGAGGGCAGGGGTCGCAGAAGCCTCTCCGAAGAGGTGACATTTAAGCTGTGACCTGAAGGATGGGGGCGCCTTCCTCGGTTAGCTAGCTGGAGGCAGAGGAAAGAACAGTCCAGAGGGAGAGAAAGCCAGGTCTGAAGAACAGATGGGCGAGAGCTCAGGTGGGGCTGGCGTGAGGAGGGTGAAGGATGAGTCTGGAGAAACAGGCAGCTTCTAGGCCGGGAAGGGCCCCCCAGGTCCGAGCTGAACTGTGGCGCGTATTCTAAGAATGATGGAAACACCGGGAGGCCGGAAGCGAGGAAGCCACAGGACCTGGCTCCAGTTTAGAAAGATCACAGTTGTGGCGAGAGTGGAAATGGAAGGCTCAGTTAGAAGGTTATTTTGTGCATTTCTTTTTTAAAAAACACACAACATGGCCCAAAACACGGTAAAGAAATAAAATGAGCAATAAATCAGGAAAGAGAAAAAGCTTGTGCGGTTTCACCCAAGGCTGCTTTTCTGAATTGATTTTAAGGTTATACAAAGTGAAATGAAAAACAAAAGAAGGTTTAAAAAATGGACAAGGGCTACATAAACAAGCAGCTAAGGGAATTTCTCTCGCTCTCTCTCTGTCTTTCTCACACAAACACACACACACCTTCTGAAAAAACAACAATGCTGCTCAAGAAATTGTCAGTCAGCGTGTAAAAAGACATTTACCGTGGGTCATAATAAGAGAGAAGCACATTAAAAGAGTAACCAGACCCCACTATTCACTGCTCAGATTGGCCGATGTGAAAAAGGTCTCTCTTTTCTGTGGGGGACTAGAGCTGGGAGAAGGGGCGCTCCGCACAGCTAATGGGAGGCAGGTGTGTGGGTCGTCAGCGTGACCTCTCTGGACAGCAGTTGAGCCGCATCTGACCCAGCAGTTTCAGGTCCAAGAAGGTATGCTTGGTGCGTCTCCTGCCGTGCCTGCAGCTCTGTTGTGCTGGGGAAGTCCTCCACAAGATCACCAAGGACCACCCACAGGGGTCTGGTCAAATAATATCTGGTTTAACTTATTAATGGAACACTCTTTGTTCCTTAGAAAAAGAATAAGTTAAATCTGTATGTACTGCTGTGGAACCCTGCCCAAGGTGTACTGTTACATAAAAATAAAATAAAAATAAAAATAAAAAGCAAGGTACAGAGCAATAGAAAAACATTTTCTGGAAGGGACTATAGGAAACTGTTATATTAGCAGGTTGCTTGGAGGAGACTTCTTTTATACTCTCAGTGGCGTTTGGATTTTTAAATTACACTTTATAAGTTTAACAAAAATGTGTTTAACAAAAGCCACAGGAAACATTAGCTATCATTCCAGGCAGAATAAACAATAATAACCCATAATAATGAAGAATAAGGATGATGAACAATCCCCTGCTTTTGCAGGACCATGTACCATTTACTGACGGATGCCTTCAGACATGACCTCATTTCATTCTCAGTGGCCACAGCCATCAGCATGTGACTGGTCCACCATCGAGGCCTTGTTGGGGGCTCAGAGTATATGCCAGGGACTCTGCGTCCCTCCTCTGTTCTTCTCTGTTCTGATGGGAGAGATGGAGGATATCTGTGGAAGAGGCAGCCCTTCTGTTTCCCAGCACACGCGGATATGGGCAAGAGCTACAGGTTCCTAAGCTTTCTCAGCCTCCGCTCTCGTCCGCAGGGTGACCTTGGGCCAGTCGCTTCCTCTCTGTGCACGCTCTCCAACACCCCTGCATGCTGTAAATATCTTTGATTGATGCCAAACGTCTTGCTGAGGTAATTGAATTTTCAGGGTGGTATGTCGTAACTCATGCCTAAAAGTTAGAAACACAAGTTCATGGACAACGTTGGAAGAATGGGGGTCTCGAGCAGCTCTGTAAATCACCTGCCTGCAAGTGCACTGGCCGTACCCTGGGAATGGCTTCTTGGGGTGAGGTGTGCAGCCACTCGCCTGGCTTTGCTCCGTCTCCAGCTCAGGCTGTGCCCGCTCACCCAGGGCATCTCCGGCGTCCTTCCTCCCAAGTCTGCGTGGCCTCCTTGGGCCACCAGCACCAGCCCTGGCACTGCCCTAATCCCAGCCCACTGTGTAGACAGGCACTCATCCATCTCAGGGCGGCGTTCCTCGCGGTGTATCCTTTGAGCCCAGTCCGAATCTGGGATATTGTGTAGACCTGACAAGTGTCTGTGAAACCCACAAATGAATATCTCCCCTCGGCTAATTGTCGTGGCTTGCCCTGCTGTTTAAGACTTTTCACCTCTGAATTGTAGACTTTGGAGTTGAAGACTAACAGAACCTTAGAAGCGTAGGTCTATGTAATTCAAGGAAATGATTGAACCTTAGAAATCGAGTGGAACCCGGCCGGTGTGGCTCAGGTTGAATGGCAACCTATGAACCAGGAGGTCACAGTTTGATTCGGGTCAGGGCACATGCCCTAGTTGCAGGCTTGATCCCCAGTGTGGGGTGTGCAGGAGGCAGCCGATCAATGATTCTCTCTCATCATTGATGTTTCTATCCCTCTCTCCCTCCTCTTTGAAATCAATACAAATATATTTTAAAAAAAGAAATGGAGTGAAGGCAGCGTGTGGGTTATATATGACCTACAGAGACAGGGAGCCTGGGTGTGAGTCCTCTTGGAGTCCCACGTGCCCTGGTCAGTGCAGCCTGGTGCTGTCAGGGCCCCCAGCAGAGCCCCCATGACTGTTCAGTGCCTCCCCTCCCTAGCCGGCATCCACATCTCTATACCCAAGGGGTGTTTCCCCCAGGACTTTGGAATGGTGCTGTGTTGTTTTAGGGTAGCGTGGAAATTTCATGGAATTAACACCTCCTCCCCAACCCAGCAGTCCTCCACCAACAGCTCTTGGCATTAATATGATGTTGGACCACATGAAATTGCCATTTTCATAGGTAAAAAGTGGTTTAATAGTGGCGATTTCATGTGGTTCCATCTAATTTAAACACTGCAGCTCCCTCGTCCTTCAGTTGGGATTACGTAGCTGAGGGAGGTTTGCTCACCTCCCCCCGAGATTCTCCACTGGATCGATCCAGTCTGCACGGTGTAGCTGGCTTAACAGCTCACCCTTTATCACCGCGGTCCCTTTCCCGTGTCACTTCCCACTTTCCTACTGATATTTCCTGGGATCACCTCCCAAGTTGCGTCTGTGCACTTCAGGTTTCGTCTCTGACCACTGAGATACACCTGCCAGGGCAAGTCTGTGCTCCTTTAGAGACATGGCAGTTGAGCCCAGAGAGGAGAGGGGGCCCCGCATGGGTCAGCGTGGGTTCCTCATTTTTGGCCAAGCCCAGGGCAGGTGGTGCCACAGGCACTGGCTGGCTCCTTCCTCACTTGCCTTTAGCAGTTTCGTGACAGGATGTGACAGAGTAACAAGTGGGGACTGTCCTTTGCAGCACACACAGAAAGGCACCCGCGTGTTCGTGTGTGTGTGTGTGCGCTCGCCCGCGCAAATCTGGACCGTCCAATGGGTATTGGCACATGGGAAGGTGGGGCTGTCCAGAGCAATGGCCAAGAGACAGCTGGGCACGGAGTCAGGAGTATGGGCCCTGGTGCCCCATTTGCTGCCAAGACTCTACCCAGGCGGGGGTGCTCGTCCAAATGGCAGGATTCTGAAGTGGAAGCCTTGTCAAATCCCGGCTCCAAACAGACGGAGGGAGGAGACAGAGGAGCGTTTTGGACGGGCCTGTGACTCAGCAGAACGCTGGACTCCAGCCTGGGTTGGAAGGACAGCTCCGTGCTGACCACCCGGGTTCTGGGTCTAGATGTGAGAGTCTCCCGAGGAGACAAGCTGGTGCCCTCTCTCTCCCCTCCCACCCAGTTCCAGGTGTGCCAGGTGGGCAAGGGGACCTGCGACAGATGCCGACCTCCTGATAAACTCTTTGTGAAGGAGTCTGCCTCGCTCTCGAGTTGGACCAATGCTGGGAGACCTGGATTGTGGCCCTGGCTAAGGCTATGGCGCTGCGTTGGCGGCCAGTCCCTAACTCAGAAAGCCCGTTTCCCCCTCTGTTGGGTGGGATTTCTACGGTGTCCCTGAGAGCAACCTGAAGCCACTTTTCAGGAAAGATGGCTTGGGCTGATAGGAACCAAATTCGCCCTGTCAGCCCCTCTCCTACCCCCTCCTCCTTGCTGGGCAAGGGCCAGAGCCAGAATCCAAATTCTAGGGCCAGTAAGAAGCTTGGGTCTGATCTGGGCCGGTGCTGTTGTCTTATGAGACAGCGTTTTTCAAAGTTTCATCTGGAGAGCAACATTTTTTTTGTGAGCTGTTATTAAGTATTCATCATTAAAAGGGTTCCATGGTGAGCAGGTTAGCATGCCAGTTACAAAAGAAATGTTAACTCCCTTTTAGGTCAATTAAATTAAAACCAGTGGCAATTTAGTGAGCATTCATCATATCAAAGCCCACTGCTAGGCATGTGGATCTCGAAGGAGTGAGATGTGAACCTGGCTGCAAGGGGCTCAGTGTCCATGGGGGAGACAGACTGGTAAGCCCATTATTACCATAAATGCGTTAAGGGTAAGAGCAAAGGTATGTACAGGGCCTGGGGCTGGCAGGGAGGGGTGATTAAATCTGGATGGGAGTGGGGGTCAAAGGTCTCACACTTGTCAGTTTTTTTTTTTAAGTTTGGATAAATTTGCCTGGTGGCAAGATGACCCTAAGACTTTTCCTGGCAAGCAAAGTCCTGAAGGAGCAGGGGGTGTTTGGGGAGCTATATGACATTTGACACGCTAATATATATATAGACAGTTCCTGAGAGCAGGGCCATATCACCTGATACGGCTCCACCACCATGTGCTCTCCCTACATTATTATGAAAAATAGAAACTGCGCGTGTGGCTCCGTTGACCCTTTGGAAACACTGTAATCAAACATAGACAGCTGCTCAGATTGTCTGAGTCACCGAGGAGAAGACGCTACGGGGATGTGGCAGCTGGGAGACAGCCAGGTTGATAGAGGTGACAGTCCCCCGAGATGCTGACAGTGATGGGAACTCCCCACTTCGGTGCTGCGGTGCCGCTGGATTCACAAAGCGTACCCTCTGGGCACACTTGAATGTCCATGCACATCTGAGGATCTTGTTGAGGCTCGAGGTTCTGCCTTTCTAACAAGCTCCCAGGTACTGCCTGTACTGCTGGTCTTCAGACCTCACTTTAAGAATTTCTAGCCCAGCCGGCCAGTGTGGCTCAGTGGTTGTGTCGACCTATGACCCAGGAGTTCATGGTTCGATTCCCAGTCAGAGTACATGCTTGATCCCCAGTAGGGGGCATGCAGGAGGCAGCCCATCATTGATTCTCTCTCATCATTGATGTTTCTACCTCTTCCTCTCCCTTTCTCTCTGAAATCAATAATATATATATACTAGTATATATGAATTTCTAGAGTAGGGGTCAGCCAGCTGTGGCCTGCTGCTTATTTTTGTGAGGAAAGTTTATTGGAACACAACCATGCCCATTAGTTTATATATTGTCTATGGTACTTTCATACCACAAGGGCAGAATTGAGTAATTGTGACAGAGACTATATGTCCCAGAAAGCCTAAAAAAGTTTACTATCTAGCCCTGCATAGAAGACGTTTGCTGTCTTCTAGGGTCGTGGTTCTTGGCTGTATAGTAAAAACACCCAAGGCAGTGGTTCTCAACCTTCTGGCCCTTTAAATACAGTTCCTCATGTTGTGACCCAACCATAACATTATTTTCGTTGCTACTTCATAACTGTAATGTTGCTACTGAATCGTCATGTAAATATCTGATATGCAGGATTGTCTTAGGCGACCCCTGTGAAAGGATCGTTCGACCGCCAAAGGGGTCGTGACCCACAGGTTGAGAACCACTGACCTAAGGGAGCTTTTAAACATCTCAGTGCTCCGGGTGCAGCAAGGCCAATTAAATCACAATCTGTGGAGGTGGGCTTCAGGCATCTGCAATGCTTGGCCAAGATTAAGAAGCCCCCTTGGTTCTGATTGACATTATACCTGCAATTCGGGAACATGCCACTAGGAGGCAGTGCCATAGTTAAGATATGCACAAGAGGCTGAAGAACACAAACCATTAGGCATGGCTAGAATCTGGATAACTCAAATGGGCTCTAGTCACTAAGATCTCCCAGCATAATTAGAACTCACTTTAAAATTGAGAAATCACTCTTAGGTGATCAGTTAATATTAGCCACTTGGCCTTATTCAGCAATTGCAAGCTCCTGGACCTGTGGGCCTTAGAAGTTGGCACAGAATTAACTGCTTTACATATGCCTCTCTAACAAAAATTGCTTCTTCTTTTTTTTTTTTTCCGCCTGGACCTTATCTTTTCCAGTCTTGGCTGTTCTCATCTGAATTTTGCCCCAGGCTCTTTGTCAGAATTTCCATTCCATATGTGGTATGCACTGCAGCTTGAATTAAACCAGTCACAAGTGTGAGTAGCATCTGTGTGGCTCTCCACCGCTTATGAAGAACTTTCACATCTACTTTAGCATTTGCATCCTCACAAAACCCCGTATGCGGAGCGTATTTCCATTTTACGGTTAAGGAAACCGAGGCGCGCGGAGTGGAAGGGATGTTTTCTAGAACTAGCGACAGGTGGAGAAGGGACTCTTACCCAAGTCTTCTGCCCAGGACACTGGTTAATGGCAACGGCTAACTTCCTCCCAATGGTAGGCAAAGCTCATTTTAGCCAACATGACAGAACGGTCTCTCCCCGCGCCTCTTTCTTCTCTGTGCTGCAGCTCGCTCTCTCCCCGCACTTTCGGTGCCTCTTTTCCAAGCCCTTTCAAATGAAGAAACGATTTTACAGCTTCTTTATAAATACTCTGCAGGTTTCAATCCAGTCTTTTTGTAGATTCAGACAAAAATCCCTAAAGGGGCTTGGTTCCCTCTCCTTTTTCCTCTCTGTTCGATATGTTTGAACCGTTTTAAACCTAACACATCAGGACGGATTGGAAACGCAGGTAGCCAGTAATTGACTCACAGATGCGAGTCTGAGCATTGCCACTCAGGCTATCACTTGAGACCACGGCAGGGCACAGGGAAGACAAATCGCCTCCAACTCCGGTTCAATTTCATTTCCTCTGCCCCAGTGAAACTTCTTCACCCGTCAGCCTCGCGCTCATCGGGAACAAAGAGCCAGTCTCCTTGAATCTGACCTGGGTGGGCGGTGGCGGCTGGGAGGTGCTGAGCGATGGATGCTGAGCCCCTTTGGACCGGTCCTTTGCTCTGGCACAGGGTCGTTGATTGGATTCCAGCAACCCAATTGGTTTTCTGTCTGAAAGACCTTATCTCCCACTTTGGGGAATGAGGTGTCCAAACCACCAAGGCGAAGGGAGAGAAGTCCAAATGCTTGTTGTTGAATTTGTGCTTCATCCCCTACCTCATTCTATTGGGGAACCAATTTGTGATGTTCTCCTCTGAACAGGGAATATGCTTAACAAAGCAGTCTGTGATGAAACGTCCAGTGGGAGACATCAATTTTAGAATGGACGATAAATGTAAGAGAAGAATATTCGATGTTTATCAACCTTTGGAGATTTATTGCACCCACGTGGACTGATCAGCTAGGCGGGTGGAGGTTCTGGCAAGGGGTTCCGGATGTCCCGGGACAGAGCTAATTTTGTATTATTTTAGTGTTTAATAAGGTCGGTTCACTAAGTGTACAATGAAACGTGATTTTATTTTTATGTGTTCTAGTCTTTAGAGATTAATATACCTCAAATCGTAAAGAAACAGTATCTTTGTTGGAGGTGGGTTGGGGAAATACGGGTAATTACAGAGCTCTAATGGGATGTGCCGAAGCTGAGATCAGCCAATGGTAGCCTTCAACCAGAGGCCTTGGTCATAAGTCATAGACGCCAAACTTGGCTTAAGGAAAAAATAGAATTTATTGGAAGGCTGTAGGGGCAGCTCATGGAATTAAAGTGTAAAGTGAGAAATCAGGCTACAAAAAGCCAGGGCAAGCCCATGGAGCCCAGGAACGGGAAATAGGTCTTCAGATGCCACAAAGACTGTCCCTCTATATCTCTTCTCTGCCTTCAGCCTTATTCTCTCCTCGTAAATTTCCTCATCTGCAGCTTCCAGACTCACATCTCAAAACTTCACCATTAAGAGGGAAGGGGCTCAGCCGGTGTGGCTCAGTGGTTGAGCATTGACCCATCGTGCACCAGGAGGTCACTGGTTCAATTCCTGGTTGCCTTGGTTGTGGGCTCGATCCTCAGTAAGGGGTGTGCAGGAGGCAGCCGATCCAATGTTGATTCCCATGGATGTTTCTATCTCCCGCTCCCTCTCCCTTCCTCTCTCTCTAAAAAACAACAACAACAAAAACATATATTTTTTTTAAAAAAAAGAGGGAAAGGGGATCTTCTCTCCAGCATCAGTTCACCTTCTCTGGGGAAAGAACTCTGATTGGTCAGACTTAGGTCACAGGTCCAAGTCCTGGACCAATCACTATGGCTAGAGAGGTACGGTTGGAAAGACAATAGCTTCTATTAAAAAGACAGGGTAGAGCTGTAGGGAGCAGAGTGGCTTTTGGAAGAAGTGTGGGTAACACAGGCTCAGTTGCTACTCCAATTTCTGACTGTACATTTATGTCAGGAAGAAAACACAGAAAACTATAGGGACCATTTATTGAAGACTGATTTGTATATGTGACAGGCCTTTAAAAAGATTGTTCAAGCCACTGAAATACGTATATGGCATTGATCTGCTCATCTTATTTATGAGAAACAAAGGTCTAGAGAGGTTAAGTATCTTGCCCAGAGTCATGGCTGATACGAGGAGGAGCCAGTCAGATGCTTGCTGGTCTGGCCTCCAAGTCAGTGCTCTTAACCATTAGGCTATGCTGCCCCCATCACACTCCACATCGAAATCTCTCTAAAATACCAGTTTGCTCATGGCATTCCCTTAGTGAAACAGTCACCCCCGCCTTTGTGTACAGGGGGACGTTCAAATTCCTCGTCCTGCCAACAGAGCCCTCCCAGTCTTTTCTTTCCCCCAAGGAGACCAGCATTGAATGAACACACGGAGGTTGAATCCTTGAGCTGGGTCCTCCTGTCACCACCCAGTACTGCTCTACTGTCGAGAGTCGTCCCAGCTCCTGCACACCCCAGTGCAACAAGCCGGGGGTGCAATAAACCCAGAACTCCTCAAAGCTCCGGCCCCCTGGTTACTGTCAAAGGCAAAAGCTGTATTTGGTGCATAGCATTTAAATTGCAAAATTTAAAAAAAAATCTGCCCTTCCTTGCCCGTTAGCTCCCCGTTCCACCACTGGGTGTTGAAGGTTTGTTACTATTCTATGAGAACCTCTGCCGAGCTCGGGTGACCTCTCATTGCAGGGAGCAGGGGGGCCTGCCTATCACAGCCTGTTTTTGTTCAAACGGCCCAAGTGTATATTCCGTAGTTGTCACAGCCAAGCCCTGGAAAATGACATGTCTCCCGAGTGGCTTCTTGCGGATGCATTGCCCTCCATCAGTCTCACAGATCTGGGACTCCCTTGCTCCCCAAAGCGAGATTGTTGGCCCGGCTGCTTGGAGGGTCTGGGCCCCGCGTGGGCACGATGGGCAGTCGTTGTGGCCTTGGTCATCGCTGAACAGGATGCAACCTACTCATGAGCCAGATCAAGGGACAGGCTGGGCAGGGGCCGCCTGAGAGGCCTGCGGAAGAGAGGACGCCTGTGGGTCAGACAGAGACGGGGAAGGCGGGTCTGAGGGACGTATAAGAGCCACATGTCTGAGGAGGTCGCTGTCGAGAGCCACCCAAGGTGGCCCAGCCCGTGGTCTCAGAGAGAGCACTGCCCTGTGCGTTCCCAGACCCGTCTCCTCTCACTCTGTCATTGACTCACTGGGAGGCCACAGGCCAGTCACACCTCCTCGATGCCCCGAAGTTTCCTTATCTATCAAATATGGGGGTTGATCGACATCAGTATTGCCCAGATTTTAAATACTGTGGTTTGACCGTCACTCAAAGTGTGAAAGACAGACACATGGACAGTAATGGCAGCCCTGCGTGATGTCTACTTTAATGCTCAATGACCACCTGGACCCAAGTTCATTTCTGGTCCATAGGAGCCCCGGGAGTTTTACAGTTTATAAATGATTTCCCTACTGCTGACCTCCATAAAGGAAGTGCCTGTAAGAGACCTGCACAGAGAAGATGCCCAATAAGTAATCCTGGACTGAAGAACGAATGAATGAAGAAGGCAGCAGTGCTAACAGTAGAAGAATCCCTTCTGAATAAGGAATATGTATTTGCAAGGGCAGACTCCGGACTAGCACAGGTCTGGGCTCAGATCTGAGCTCCGCCACTAGCTGATGGGTCAAAGCTTGTAAAATGCAAATGATATTCACTTCTTTCCCGGGTTATGGTGAGGGTTGAGCACCAAAACACCTGACGCCCCCAGGACATGGTAGGTGTGCACTGACTGGTGGGGGAGGCTGTGAGGAGCCAGGTAGGTGGTGGGGTTGACTCCTGCATGGATCCTGAGCCGTCCCGGGAAGACTGGACTTTGTCAAGAACTGGAGCAGCAAGTAGTCTCCCCTCTGCTCCAGGTTCATGGACAATGACGCGCATAATAGTGTGACATCATTACTTTAGGTTATAGAGACCCTTTATTTCTGTTTCATCTGTGATTCTGTGTGTGTGTATGTGTGTAACAGAAAGCATCCCCCTGTGGGTGTAACCAACTCAGAAAAACATACATTTCATAGTATCCCATACAATGGAGTTGTTTTCTGTAAAAAACATGGCTAGTAACCATCCTATTGGGTAAGAGCTCTGTGGGCCACTCACCTGCTCTAGACCTCCATTCCCACCTTCATGGCCTGATATCTCAGTGGCACCTGTTCAACTTGAGACTTTGCCACGGGATCTGCTTCTGGGGGGACCCAGAGTAAGAATCTTTAGGAAGAGGACGAGGCACATTCTTTGCCTCTCTGGTTAATGGAGGGAGACACTGGGGAGCCTCACAAGTGACATTTCACTTTCTGTGATGAGTGACAACGGTCATCAGATAAGGTAACAAGAAAGAGAAACTACTTCCAGTAACCTGTGCTGTTGGGTTAAAGATGGATGATATGGAACACTGGTCCTAAGCCCCGGGCCCCCAGGAAGAACCCAGATGTGCTCCACCCCCTTGTTTACTGTGATCTGCAAGCTTTGCTCCCCAGCCGTGGGGTGAACAGAAACCCACCTTGTTCATTTCTCAACAGCAAGAAATGAATGTCTTGTTGGGAAGCCGTGTCTTTTGATGTGCTTGTAATTGTTCTTAAGGTTCTGAGGGAAAAGGTGGGCTGATTCTTTAAGAACAAGGCAGGCCCGTCAAGGAGGAATGTTGTTGGAAAAGCAAACGGGACAATCAGATGCGTGGTTAAGGGTCGCTGGTCTTCAGTGTGTGAGTCTGGGAGGAGAGGAGTCAGAGAGCTTCATGGGAGGCAGGGAAAGGCTTTCCCACTTTCCTCGTGGTTCCAGTGACAGGTGCTGAGAGGTGTCTGTAGGGAATCAGCTTCCATCAGGGACTCGGACGGAGAGTCCTTCCACTGCAGCTGCCGGGGAGCTGCCCTGAGCTCTGTTCCTCTCCACCTGCCCTGACCTCATCCAGGCTTTGCCCTGCCTGCTCTGGTGGCTACGTGAGCCTTCCTGCCTCACGCCATCACGCTCACACCGCACATTGGTGCCAGGGCTGACCGCTCATCTCCCCATTTCTCCTCTCCCAAAGTTCATGTTCTTTTTTAAAAAATGTATTTTTTATTGTTGATAGTATTACAGATATCTCCCATTTCCCCCTACTTTCCCCTTCCTCCTATCCCTCTCCACCCATCCCCCCCCCACCGCCGAGGTCTTCACTGCCCTATTGCCCATGTCCATGGGCTATGAATATAAGTATATAAGTTCTTTGCTTTATCTCTTCTCGTCCCCCCAACCCCACATTGAGGTATGTCAGCGTGTTCCATGCCTCTATGCTTCGGGTCTTATTTTGTTGGTCAATTCATTTTGTTCCTTAGATTCCACAAATAAGTGAGATCCTGTGATATCTTTTTCAGTTTGGCATAATATTTCACTTAGCATAATATTTTCCAGGCTCATCCATGCTGTCCCATAAGGTAAGAGACTATGCAGCTTTCTTATAGCTGCATAGTATTCCGTAGACAAAGTTCAAGTTCTAAACCTGGGCACAGCCCTTCATGACCCGTACTAGCCCACCGTCCCAGCTTCCCCCCCATGGCACTCCTGGGTGGTCTAGCCGCCCTGCCATTGCTCACGCTGTTCCCTACGCCCGGAGTGCCCTTCCTCACGTCGCCTCCCTGGCTGCGTCCTGCTTATGCAACAAGGCAGAACTCGGAGTTTCTAGGACTCGCCGAGCCATAAATGGCAGCTCACTGTGTGCTCGCCCAGGCTCTCGATGCACCTCTACACGCCCTGTCACGTGTATCACGCTCTTTAACTGCCCAGCTTCTCTGTTGGGCTGCGGCTCCCTGAAGGCGTCACCCTGTCAGACTTGTTCTAATTCTCCAGTGGGGCACAGGGCCGGCTCCATGACAGACACCCGGTGCAGGTTTGTGGGAAATAATTGGGTGGCTGTGGACTTCACTTTTTCATGCTCACATGTCTGTTCTCTTCACCTAGGCCTCAAAGGCTGGAGGGTAGGTGTGACTTATTGCAGATTCTTTTTATAATCATTATTGCGTTCTGACGTTCCCACAGCCCCCTCGCCGGCCCGGGCATGTGACTGTGTGTGATGGGTGGCTGTTGGAGAAGAGAATGGATGACATTCTTTCTTCTAGCTCCCGGGCTCACCGCAGTGTCTCCCACCGCTCGCGGATAGGCTGTCAGAGAATATTTTTATCATCCTGTCATGCTTCGGAAGCCGGGTCCCTGATCCAGGTCATTTCTAAGGCAAAGTGATATCGTTCCCAGATCTCTGTGCTCAGAGGAAATCCCCGGCAGAGCCTCCTGCTCCGAGCGATGTGACATGTGCTTTTGCAGCACATCTCGCACACCTGTGGGGTGGCGAAAGGTAATTTAACACCTGTCCCGGCCTCCCTTGAGGCTCTCCAAGTAGGTTAATGGGATGTCGGGAGCAGCCTTAAGAGGAGCATCTGAGCCCACTGGTGTTACAGAGTGTAAGCACCCCCAGCAACCGGGCCCTGTCCCCAGCTTGGTTCCTACTCACAGGGCAGCCCAGGCTGGCCTGCGCGCCCCAACCAGACTTCTCTGGTAATAACACCCCTTCGCTGTGGTTCCCCACGGGCTCCAGTGCATAGGGCAGTGCTGCAGGGCCTGTGGTGGGCAGCTGCTTGCTGGGTCTGTCCTGCTGGAATCCAAGATGCAGCTGTCACCCGGGGCTCCCAGATCGAGGCATCTATTACACAAGAGGAGCCAGGATTTTGTAAAGCTTGCAAAAGGACTCGCTGAGAAAGACAACCCAAACTGTGAAGTGCCATGTGTCGGATTGACCAAACAGTACGTTCGTGATTGCTATACTTCTAAGTAACACAGTGCACAGCTTGGGTATCATGTTAACTTCCTATCTCTTCCCTTTTGGGGACTGGCGCAACCCCCTGAGTCAGACCAGACAGAACCTTCAGCGTTTCCGTTTTGGGGACAGAGGCCAGACAACACTGTACAGTGAAGCCGCATATTACGCTCGGTTAACGGGTGCAGATCCAATGGGGGTGAGGGAGGGTGGAGAGCGAGAGAAGCAATTATGCGGAGATCATCCCTACCATTCCCAGGCATGAGCGAGAGGCGGGGATGGCGCTCGTCTCCATGGTCTTGGCACCTGTGAGCCTCATAGGTGAGCTCCTGATTGTGCTCCCATTGTCTTTATTACCTCCTGCCCGTCACCGAATCCATTATGCACAGCAGCACCTTTTACTGAGCAGGGATGTATGTACCAAATGAGGCAACTGTAGTTTATGGATAATTTAAGGGATTCTCCTGGGACAATTTTAATAGATTTTTTTTTTTTTTGCCTTATGCATTGAATGTTAGACCACAATTTCAGGGTCAGGTGTAACTCCACCAAAATGGTCACATAAATGATGAGAAAACATAAACACTGACAGCCATCAGTTACTGCTTCCTTACTCAGCCCGGCCACTGTGATCGGTGCATGCCAAGGACTAGCCTCACTCTATCTTCACAACAGTTCTGTGCATCAGATGTTATGGCATCTTAGTGCAAACTTGTACATTGAGGTGTGCATTTCATAGAGTATGTTTCGGTGACTCTTTTCCCATGTACACATGCGATCACCACCCCGGGCAGGTTCTCCCACACCCCTTCCTGGCCAACATACTCCCTTGCTGACGTGGCCAATATGCTGACTTCTGAGACCAGAGCTTATGACCTTGTGTTCTAGGATGTCATATGAATAGAATTATACCATACATACCTTTTAGAATCTGTTTCTTTTACACGGCATAATGTTTTTGTTTTTTTTTTTTACATTCATCCATAGTTCATTTTAAACTATGGCTGTGAAATATCCCACTGTATGAACATGCCACAGTGGACGTACCTATAATCTCCATGCATCAGACAGTCTTTCCATTTTATAGATGAAAAAATGAGGGGCAAGATCAGTTATATAAAGTCACGTGGCTGGCACGTGGCACAGCGTGGATCTGAACCAGGTGTAAAGGCTCTCGGCCACTCCCTCCGTGTGTGGTCACAGCAGCCCCGTTTTCCAGCCCCAGGTGAGAAGCCCACACAGGTGAACATGCACAGACCGAATCCAAGCCCGTTGACTGCAGGGCGCCATCCATGTGCCCGTACCACGTGCCCCGTTCCAGCCGGTTTTGGGCGGATGGACCGAGTGTTGGAAATCCAGCCACTTCCCAGCGTGAGAGGCTAAGCTAGCACTGAAGCCGAAGTCTCGATTCCTACATCCAGTCTTGAATCCTGACTTTCACAGAAGAGGCATGACTTTGATGTGTGAATCGTGCCTTTGATCACAAGCTTGCCAGCTCCCTCGTGTCTCTTAGAACAAGACAGTCGTTCTGTTGTGCTGGTGAGTGCTGTAACATTTTGGACAGAAGGGATGACATTTACATGAAGCAGCCATCCTTGGAATGCACGCGATAAGACAATTTCAACAGCGCCTCGAAGAAGAGTCCCTGGCGTTGACTTTAAATCAAACAGAAGTAATAGCGTGTCACCCAGCTTCCCCTTCTCTACCTGGTGTTAATTAAAATCCTGATAACGGAGCGCAGTCCACATCCATAGGAGGAAGACCAAAGCACAGTTTAAAAATGTTCAGATGAAGTGCAGTTAATCAGAATGAAAACCAAACACCCCCACAAGCCTTCCTTCTCATTTGGCTTCTTCTAGATAAGATGATTAATAAGCAAAGGTAATTTCTGAAGAACCCCCTTCCCACCCCGTTGTGCTTTCCGAACTGAACTGTTTGAAATAATTGAACAATTACTTTGTGTAATGTTATCAAAGTTTATTAATTTGTTCCCACCAGCTTTGTCCAATTACCCAACTCGGCTGATTTGCATATTGCAAAGCAGAGGGTGAAAGCAGTTCCCAGAGTAAAACCTATGTATTTTTGAGCAAAAGGATACAAAGGAAACCTATGTATCCTTTTGAGAGGATACATAAAGTTTATTTTTAAAAAATTGATTTCAGAGAGAGGGAGAGGGAGAGAGGGATAGAAACAGCAATGATTAGAGAGAATCATTGATCGGCTGCCTCTTGCACGCCCCCTGCTGGGGATCCTGCAACCCAGGGCATGTGCCCTGACTGGGAATCCAACTGTGACCTCCTGGTTCTTAGGTCGAGGCTCAACCTCTGAGCCACAGGGGTTGGGCAGACTGTTGATGTCTAAAGCATAACCCGCTAGGAGGCGAGGACTTTGAAAGCAGAGATCAGATGTAGTTAATGCACTAACATTGTGTGACTTTCTTTTACTTGAAATTAGATCCCCAAATAGAGTTCAAATTCCTAGTCTCCATAATTACTTAAACTCACTACGTATCGTATTCTTGGGTTGATGTATCTCAGTTACCTGGACCAATTCTACTAGAAAATGACACAGTGAACATGGGCAAGCATTGTTGTTCCTGTTGCCTCATAACTTAGGATAATTTCCTGGGTTGGTGATTATCAGGGGAGGAGAGGATGTTATGCTCACTGTTCTGATTCTTGAGGCACGTTTTCATTTTGTTCTCTTAGAACATTGTGCCGATTTGACCGTGACTTCACTAGCATCGGGTTTGTAGAATTTTTTTTTTTAATTTAAAAAAATGCCCACCTTTGTGTGTGTGTGTTTTTAACAAAAAACAGAGCTCAGGTATCACTTAGCTGAGTACCTTTCACATACTCGAATATTGCACTTACCGCATCAAATGGTAAACAGTTAATTTTTTAGTCTCTCTCCCAGCTCCCCCCCCCCCCCACACCCCCCCGCAGCCAGATGTGAGCCCATGGCCCCCTTTCGCAGCTGGAACATAGTAGGTTTACAGCAACTATTTGTTGAAATGACCTTTTATCTTGCTGAACACAAGTGGCCAACTTACAGTGCGTTCAAAGAAAACTTCAATTTCGCTTTGCGGGGGACGAGGGGTCGGGGTGGTGGGGTGGGGGTGGGGTGGGGGTGATGCATTAGAACCGAGGTTCCCTGGACTCCAACAGTATGTTTCAGGAAACGAGTGTCTGAGGCTCCTCGGAGCGGAGCTGCCTTCCCGTGAGGAGGTGCGGCGAAGCCTCTCAGCCTGCTGTTTCGCAGAGGAATTGCGGGCCCCCTGCCCAGCAAGCGGATCACCGGTGAGACAGTTTGCATCCCGAGCGCACTGAGCAGGCTGGACGGTGTGGGCAGCGCACGCACCGCCCGATTTAGTCAGATGCAGGCCTGGTCTAAAGAGACAGTGGCTGAACATGCAGCCTGGATATCATGGTGACGAGGGGGGCTGTTTTCAAAGCAGAGTTTTTAATAACGAAGTTGAAGCTGGAGGTCAGACTGAGATAAGGGCGCGGTTGACCTGGAGGCTGTGCGTGAAGAATGCGCGTGTTGTGGCTTCGGCCACGCGGGAGCTCGGGAGCCGCCGGGAAGGCGCAGGCTGCTAGGAGATGGGGAGGTCAGTCAGGGCTCAATTGGAGATGCTTTGAGATAACAAAGAAGAGATGCTTGATGTGTTATAGGGAAAGGAAGACGGATAACGCGAGGGGAGATTGGCTGCTGGATCCCAGGGAGTGGGAGGAGAGGGTGATGCCGGAAGGGAGACACTGTGGGCACTGCGGCTGGGGAGTGGGTCCAGCCCTCCGCTGCAGGCACGTCCTCTGAGGCCTGCGCAGAGGGGAGAGGCAGCCCAGGGAGGTGCTGGCGGTGCCTCCTAGCACCATCCATCTGCCCCTCCCCTCCGAGTGGGCGGTTCTGCTCAATCTCTGCCACTAGGGGGCAGACTCAGGAGATCCCTTGGGGAAAGTCCAAGGGATGCTGAAGTCCTGGGGGGACCTGTTTCCTCTAGAGCAGATCCTATGAAAAGGGGAGCGAGGAAAAGAAGGGCACAGGAAGTGGGGGGTAGGGGTGGGGAAAAGAGACCTACACCTGGGCTCTACTCGGACGTTCACTTGGTCCTTTCAATCTGTCTCCTCACCTGGAAAATGGGCATTTGGACGAAATGACCCATGCAGCTCTTACATCGTTAGCTGATGATCAAGTTGCCACGATGTGGTAGCGAATGGCCTAAAGTGAGGAATGGGGCTAGGGGTTCAGCCCTGACTCTTCCAGCTCACCCCCGGGGTGACCTTCTGAACTCTAGCTTGGCCAAGTTAAAATAGGGCACGAACGAGATGACCTCCAAGACAACTTCTATGTCAAATATATGGTGCTTCAAGGCAAACCAGAGGCCCCGGAACTCTGCTTCTGCCTGGCCTACCTGGTTTCTTCTGGTCTACGTACCGCCAGGTAGATGGCCAGTGGCTTCCTTCCTCAGAGTTAGAGTCTTCAGCTTGGAAACGTGGGTGGGTAGCTCAGTGCGGACAAAACACACTCCAGTGGGCATTATAAGGCTTCGGTGTCTGTCCCGGTTCTCCTGCTGTCTGCTGTGCGATCGTGGGTTGAGTACTTTCCGTCTCTGAGCCTTAGGAGTTCCATGTCCAATGACGAGGAAGGGCCCTTTCAGCTACAGCACTGTTTGATTTTAAATGGCCTGTAGAGATCCTAGCACAGCACAGCCACGCAGAAGTAAACCTAGTAAAGGCGGCCTTGTGAGCAGAGAGCCATACCTGATCGTGCCCATCCTGGACCCCTGGGTCTGGACTCCAGGACACAGTTGGGGACATGGCTCGGCTCTGTGACAGCATCCGGAAGAGAGCTTTCCTTCAGGCTTGGTGAAGGCTTTTTAAAAAAATGCATATTTTTATTGTTTTCAGAGAGGAAGGGAGAGGGAGAGAGGAACACCAACGATGAGAGAGAATCATGGATCGGCTGCCTCCTGCACGCCCCACACTGGGGATCGAGCCTGCAACCCGGGCATGTGCCCTGACCAGGAATCGGGTGAACCCCGGCCTCCAGGTTCATAGGTGGATGCTCACCCACTGAGCCACGCCGGCCGGGCTGGTTTCTGTTTTCTTTGAAGCCCCCAGTCTGCCGGAGAGATACACATTCTCTCTGCCTGGAGGTCACGGCGGGGTCATGTTCATCGTCTGGGCCGAAGCCGACTCTCCTTCACCCCAGGACACCTGGGCCACATCGTTTTCCTTCCCCAGAAACGCTGACGCGGGATCTGAGGGCTGGTCACTTCCGGGGTGAGGGTTTCAAAGTGATCTTTCAGAATTAACTCATTCATGATCATTAAACGTTTGGGGCAGAGTCCACGCCTGACGAAATGGCCAGCGTGGCGTGACTGACGCGGGAGACCGTCACACGGACGAGGACTGTCTAGTCTGCACACCTGGTTCCTGAGGGGGGGACACCTCGGATCGGGCGGAAACGTGCAGCAGGGAGGCGCAGTCACAGGTGCCAGGTATCTGGCTCTCGTGTTTGTCAGTGATTCATGGAGTGTGATTATCAACATTCGAAAGCACTTCATGAATCAGCCAGGAGCTGGGAAAGCATTTAACCGTAATGAGCTTATTTCCATAGAAATAGGGCCAGACGCACCGGTGGGTCAGACAGTTGCTGTGGCTGAGACGTCACGCCCTCCCCCCTGCCCCTCCCCATTTCCGACGGGCCCATGCCAGGCCTCATTATGCTTCGTGGCTTTGCTCTCTAACCCTGAGCTGCCC
The DNA here is from genome assembly GCF_000147115.1 of Myotis lucifugus. Lineage (NCBI taxonomy): Eukaryota > Metazoa > Chordata > Mammalia > Chiroptera > Vespertilionidae > Myotis > Myotis lucifugus. The sequence goes on from NW_005871645.1 coordinate 90,692, forward strand.
CATCCAGGAGTCTGGCCAATGGTGGAGCCTCAGTCTTCTTTGTTCAGCTGGGAGTGGGGCATCGCTTGGTCCCCTGTCACCCACATGCATGTGTTGAAGGCCTAAGTCCCAGCACCTCAACATGTGATTGCATTTGGAGGTTTATTTAGGATGTGATCCCACAAAGCATCTTGACGGAGTGGGAGGGGATGTAAGGAAGACAGCAAAGCTAATAAGTGGGGCGTCAATGAGTGACTTACTGCTGGGGGCACCCGGTCCATTCTCGCCGGGGCCTGTGGAGAGCAGGCAGGACCCCCTTGGATTGTCCCCCCGACGAGCAAGGAAGCTGAGATGTTTGCCCACCACCTCCTGCCCCTGGTGGCGGGTCTTGTTTGAGGCAGGAACTGCCTGCGCTTGGGCTTACTTTTTCACGGGCAGACATGCTCCTGCAGCTGAGGAAAGTCCTCGGGAGAGACTCGGGAAGATGCCGGGTGTGTAGGAATGCTGGCAGATGACCCCTGCGGTAGCCGAGGCGCTCTGGGGTGGCACCAGTGTCAGCTGCACCCAGCCCCGCCCATCCAGACCTCCCCTTCCTTGGGCTCCAGCATGTCCCCCACCCAGTCCACCCAGATGCAAATCACTGTGTTCCCTCCCTCCCTCCTTCCCTCTCTCTCTCCCTCCCTCTCGTTGAGTTTACAACTTCTTTCCAAGAGGCACCTGCCCCACGAACACCCAGCATGTTTCAGATGTGGCCCTTCAATAGGGGCCATCCTGTTCCTTCAGACTTGCCACTGGCCTCGACCAAAGGCGGGGTCTCAAGGAAACGAGAATGAGAGGATCCCTCAGCCAGGTTGCCTTTCTGTTGAAAGGAGAGCCTCTTCTTCTTTTAAATACATTTTTATCGCTTTCAGAGAGAGGAAGGGAGAGGGAGAGAGAGAGAGAGAAACATCAATGATGAGAGGGAATCATTGATC
>NW_005871645.1:92762-94183 GCF_000147115.1 Myotis lucifugus
GAACCCAGGAGGTCACAGTTCGATTCCAGTCCAGCTGGACTCAAAGCCCAGCTCTGTCACTAAGAGTTCTGCAGCCTGTGGCAGCCACTCGCCTCCAGTTCCTGCTTCTCTCCAGGGTCTCTGCTCACAAGTCACCTCGAAGGGGTCCTTCCTGACACCCCCCTAAAAGAGGACCCAACCTTCCACTCTCTAACCCTTCCCTTGCTTTATTTTTCTCCATCAGATATTTAAATGTTTGTGTTTACTTGTTTATTGTGTGTGTGTGTGTGTGTGTCCCACCAGGTTGTAGGCCTTCTGACAACAAAAACCCTTTAAAATGTTGCTTAATGCTGTCCCACTCAGTGCACAAAACAGTGCCCCGCACATAGTAGGCTCTCAATAAGTATTTGTTGAGTGAATGAAATAAATCAGCCCTCAAGACCGTGGATGTGAAGAGGTTAAGTGTGACTCTGAAACACAGAATTATTCAACTTCGCGGCTCAAGGACCCATTCCCCCCAGAAACGAGAAGACCGAGCCTCCTCTGGTTTTCGTTTGAAACAGAAAAGGCCCGTGTGAAGCACGCAGCCAGCATTCTTTCAGTCAGCCGGACTTCCCACACCTGCACGTCTAAGGTAATATTTTGTTGGATTTCACCCTGCCTCCGAAAGCAAGACAATTCGCATTTGAAAAATCTCATTACCAACATCTCGCCTCCAAATCCATTAGCGGCCTGAGTGTTTCTGGCAACCGAGATCACCCCGGATTAGAGTATGAAATGCGGCTCTGGGGAAAGCGGCATGTTTCAAGATGTTTGTACCATTCAATTGTCAAATATTCACACGGTTATGATTCTCAAAGAAAGCACACAATGTAGGGAAATTGGTAACAAAATCAAAGCGCCGGGATATATTGAGAGGAGGCGGCCAAAGGATTCCTCCTTGATACACCTAATCCCGGGGACGGGAAATGAAAAACCACGCCAGAATACCAATGCCTCCCACGGAGGATGGCCGGCTTTCCTGGAGCGAGAGTCGGGGTCTCAGCTTGCATAGCAGCCGCAGACTTCTTCCCTGGACCCTCACGTCTCCCTGCCACCCCTCCTCCCATCTCCCAAACAAGGGCCTCCTCTCCTCCTGCCCACATTCTGCACCTGCTAACCTGGCTGTTCACCAGTCCCAGATGCACATGGCCACCTTGCCTTGGTGAACTTGGATGACCCCATGGGCCATTAGAGCTGGATTAATTGTCTATAAAATAATAATAAAAAAAGGGGTTGGGGTTCCGCAGGCACGTGGGTTTGGGAACTACAGTGTATGTTACCTTCCTCTTGTAGTTTTCAATTTATACAGGTAAGTTCAAGGCTCTGCTATCCCATGGTCTAGGCACCTGTTTCTGTTGATTTAACCCAGCATTGTCCCAAATGAGCTGACCATGGCGCCT
>NW_005871645.1:94283-95805 GCF_000147115.1 Myotis lucifugus
CCACTCCATTCCATTCTACCCACTCCATTCTACCCCACCCCATTCCATCCCATCCTACTCCATTCCATCCCACCCCACTCCATTCCATTCCACCCCACTCCATGTCATTCCATCCCACTCCATTCCATTCCTTCCACCCACTCCATTCTACCTCACTCCATTCCATTCCATCTCACTCCACTCCATTCCATTCCACCTACTCCATTCTACCCCACTCCATTCCATTCCACCCCACTCTATTCCAGTTCACCTACTCCATTCCATTCTACCCCACTCCATTCCACATACTCCATTCCACCCCACTCCAATCCATTCCACCCCACTCCATTCCATTCCATTCCATTCCACTCCATCCCATCCCATCCCATCCCATCCCATCCCATCCCATCCCATCCCCTCCCCTGCCCTCCATCATATTCTTGAGCACCTGTCTTACCAGGCACTGTTCTGAGTGCTGGGGATACACTGGTGAACCAGACAGACACAGCACTGAGCCATACAGAATACGACTGTGCCATCACAGAGTTAAGAGTCTAATTTATAGCTTCTCACCATTTTCTTTCTTTCTTTTCTCTCTCTCCCTCCCTTCTTCCCCCCTCTCTTTCTCATTCCAGATCATCCTTCACTTTGAACAAGATAAATGTCCCTCAGATTCCACTTAAATTGCATCACTCCCTGGGTGAGGACCTTAATTGATTTCTTTTTGTCTCTCAGAACAGGTTTAGTCGGTGGGACTGTGAGCTCTGTGTCAGCAGGGCCTGTGCTGGTCTTATTCGCTCTGCCGAGCAGAATACCTGGCTCACAGGAGGTGCTCAGCTGACACCCATCCCATGGCTCCATGTTTGTCAGTCCTGCAAGACAGCCTCAGACCTTGTAGTCTTAATTCCTCTGCTCAGCCTGAACCCTTCCCTCCAGGCCAGGGGTAGCTCTGATAGACTCTCCACACAACCCTGCATGCCTCTCGCTGTGCTTGTCCTTGGACTGATTTCTCAGTCCCTCCTACGTTGATTCCAGTCTCATATCCAGTTTAATTTCTCACCTCTTTTGAAAAGTTTGAACTGAATGCCTGGCCGGTGTGGCTCGGCGGTTGAGCGTTGACCTACCAACCAGGAGGTCATGGTTTGATTCCTGGTCCAGGCACATGCCTGGGTTGCAGGCTTGATCTCCGTTGGGGGGTGTGCAGGAGACAGCCAATTAATGATTCTCTCTCATCACTGATGTTTATATTTCTGTCTCCCTCTCCCTTCCTCTCTGAAATCAATAAACAAATATATTTTTAAAAAAGACTACACTGAATTCCCTCCCTCCCTCCCTCCCTCCCTCCCTCCCTCCCTCCCTTCCTTCCTCCCTCCCTCCTTCCTTCCTTCCCTCCTTCCCACTTCATTCCTTGATGCCTACCTTCCATCCATGTTTGCCTGAATACCTACCGTATTCACAACGGATGTCTACGATATTGCTCGATTTCTCAAAGTCGAAACGAGTCAGCTACAGGAAAGCAGGCAAATAGCTAACAAACAGTCCA
>NW_005871645.1:96774-127665 GCF_000147115.1 Myotis lucifugus
CACCAACCCCAACTTTCCTCTGAAATTTGCCAGCCTGTTCCATGCTTCTATGTCTCTGGATCTGTTTTGTTCATCAGTTTATTTTGTTCTTTAGATTCCACATACAATTTTGATAGAAATCTTCATAAATGCAGAAGCGTCGTCATATGAAAAATCTTTGCCATATGAGTCATCATTCTTTTATTACATATTACATGTACATTTTATTAAATATACATATTAAAGTCAAAGTTCCAAATGACAAAGAGAAGAGACATGTGTAGAGAGGACAGGATGTTGGCTAAGACTTGAGCAGAGTGTGGTTCGTCTGCTCCCTCCCAAAAGGTTCCCTAAGTTCCATTCGCTCCTCTTTCTTGCCTCCCAACTTCAGCCTTGACCTTTCCATTTAAATATAGACGATAAGCTAAATAAAGCCTATTGCTCACTTCCTCTACCCCCCAATTTTTCTTAATAAAATGCAGCAGCACAATTGCTGGCAGTAGTCCTTTTAAAAACTGCCAGGTGATCAGATTTTGCTAAATCGGACTTTTTCTTCCTTTGCACTCCTGACCTCTTGTTCCTGCATTAAAACAAAATCCTCTGTGTCTCGGTCCCCTGCCAGTGGCTGGCTGCTCCTCCCCGCGCTATCCTTCCCTCCTCTAATGAGTCGCTCCGATGAGCTCTGCCGACCCTGCTGCCCCAGAAGTGGAACCATATTTGAGGCATCCCCTCTGTCTCAGCAAAAACTAGGAGGGCATGGGTGGCATTTACCAAGCAAATAGCTGTGCCAATCACCGTGTCTCAGGTCTCACACGTCGTATTCCATTTAAGCCTTACAGTGGTTGTGGTGGTTATAGAAATTCAAAGTTCAGGCTTCACTCAGAACATATACTGCAGTGTTATTTACAATAGCCAAGATAGGAAAGCAACCTAGGTGTCCATCAACAGGTAAATGGATAAAGAAGATGTGGTGTGTAGATGCACAAGGGGATATCACCCAGCCATGTAAAAGGGTGAACGCTTGCCATTGGGACAATGTGGATGGACCTAGAACAGGGGTGGGCAACCCCGGGCATGCGGGCCAAAGATGACACGCCAGTAACTTTTGCTGGCACGCGAAACCCTCTCTTATAATCTTCCATTTACAATTGTGAATATTTGTTCTCAGTGATGAATTTTGTTAAGTCTTGTAATAGGAGTAGCCTGACGGATGAAAGTAGTAGCTCGTGCATATCTCTGAAGGTCACGAAATATAAACCTGATGTAAAATCTCTGTCATCAGTGATGCAGCAGTAAAAGTCCCACTGATAATATCAAACGGAGTCATAAAGTTTTCTGTCGGACTATCAGTGTACATGTATACATTAAAAAACAAATGTATTTTTCATCATCCTATACTGTGTTTTTGTCGCTCGAATGAATTTTATCATTTCTTCAAGGTTCTTCATATACGTACACCTTAAGAGATATCAAGTAGGTGTAACATGTTCTCAAAAAATTAGGGTTGGCACACAGAAGAATTTTGAGTCAGAGATTTTGCTGGTTTTGACATGCACTCCCCAAAAGGTTGCCCACCCTTGACCTAGAAGGTATTGTGCTAAGTGAAATAAGTCAGAGAAAGACAAATAGCATATGATTTGACTTGCATGTGGAATCTAATAAGCAAAACAAGTGAACAAACAAACGGAACAAAAACAGACTCATAAATATAGGAAGCAAACTGGTGGTTACCAGAGAGGGGAGGGTTTGGAGAGGTAGGTGAAAGAGGTGCTGGAGATTAAGGGGTACAGACTTCCAGCTGTAAAATAAGTAAGTCATGGGGATGAACAGCATAGGGAATACAGTCAATAATATTGTAATAACTTTGTATGGTGACAGATGGTCACTAAACTTATTGGGGAGGTCATTTTCATTTTGTAGTGTATACAGAAAATAAATATTGAATCACTATGATGTACCTGAAACTAATAGGATATTGCATGTCAATGATAGACCCAAAACAAAAAAACAAACAAGCCTGTTCTCTAGGGAATAATCTAATCAATCAAATATACTATCTGAGCCTTTTGTCTAAATATAAGGGGCCATGGAATGTGAATAGCAGCAACACCCAAGGGGCATTTCATACAATAAGAGGGCCAGCATGAATAGGTTTCCCACGTAACCAGGGAAAGTGTTTTATCCTGAGAGTTGTGTTCATGGAGCTAAAAGTCAGGGTAGCCTCTGCATCACTGCAGATGCTCGCAGACAGAGAACTCAATCCAGGAAGACACTGTGTGCATTTTGCAGATCCCACACCAAAAAGTTTAAATAATTCTTTTATTGAGATTAACAGAACTGCTTGCAAGAAGTGATTGGTCTCTTCTGCACGCCTGTGAGACAGAGACCATCTTGATACTGTCTCAGCATCATTTCTCTAAGCTACATAATCCTTCTGCAGGGGAAGGATTGACTTAATGCCAGAAACATACAATAGCGATGCTGGCTATTAGTTGTAGTTTGTGTGGTGCATATTTGTTTACATAAGTCATCTAGTGAACTATTTTAATGTTTTCCATATTGTAGATTCAGTCACTTCCTGTCATTACTATTAGTTGAAGGAATTCCTCTAGGTTTGTACAGAAGGATATCTAAGAATAGTAAGCCCAACTGAGTGTGTCCAAGTTCTCTAACCCCCGATGGGAAAATTAGGCAAGCAGTGCCATATTATAGAGTACTAGTGGCCTGGTCCGTGAGTTCCTGTACATTGAAAGGAAACTAATTAAAAGAAATATTTTAATATTGCTTTTCATCCTTTCTCTATAATAGAAGTGTCAACCAAATTCACGATCGACAATGACAGATGGAAACACACACATGTGATTGGTGACAGCGAGAGCTTTATATGTATCGTGCATGCGTGAGTCAACTTAGCCTTTTATATATGTAGAATAAACTTGCTTAATTAGACATGCTTTCTGATGTAGTTAAACTTCTTCCAGCCCAGTGAAACACCCCAACTTCTCTTTCAGGCAATTGTCAGCAACACAGCAGTAAATATCAACACGAAGCAAATTATTATTGCAGATCATGCAGGGAGACCAAAGGGTAAAATATTTAACTACAGCAGTGTTTGACTATATTCTGCACAGTGAGAAAACCTGAAGACATGTTCAAGGTCCACCATTTCTTACTTATTTTCAGTCGTGTCAAGTTTCTAAGCTTTCTAAATCTCCGTTTTCCGGCTAATGAAAAGAAAATAGGATTCCACCGAGTCACCTATCTATCTACTCCAGGACTTCTGTGAGGATCAAATGAGATGAGGCACAGGAAAATGCTTCACAGACATTTGTTTAAAGTGTGAAATGTTTGCACCTGGCTATAAAGCAAGTCATATTCCTGGGCTGAAGAAACTCCAAGGAGGCTAGTTGCTAGGGAGAGAAGCTGGGTGTTGCTATGTGATGTCATTACCTGGCACCCACAGCGACCATTTCTGGGCTGGGCTGGGCTGTGGGCCTCATTTCGTGCCATGGGGTCTCAGCAGAGTTGGCTGCTATTTGGTGAGCTGTCGCTCTGGGGTGGTGGCGGGGCCTGTGTCCCACTTGGGGGAAGCCGAGTGTTGCTTTGTTGGCGCCAGGTCCGTGGTGCTGTTTCTCTGTAAATGGCCAGTGTGCGTCATGGCAGTTCCTGAGTTGAGTGTCTGCCCCCTGGTGGTCAGTGTGCATCGTAGTGACCACTTAGCATACTAGCCTTTTATATATATAGATAGGAGAAATATGTTTAGCTTCTTTTGGGGAGAGCATCTAAAATGAACATACCCTAATCTTGTACCCTCTAGGATGGAAAAACTGGTGTGTTAAAGTCTATTATTAAATCATAGTCGCTTTAACAATCCAGACATTGGTCCCAGAAAAATGTAAAAAAATCCCATATTTCTCATTTCAGTCACATAATGAAGTGGCTCAGAGCATGGAGATTGGACCTGGGCTTCTAGGCTTTAAGTCCTGTGCGATGTTGGGCAAGTCACTTACCTTCTCTGTGCCCCATATTCCTCTTCATTGAAATGTAGATGACAAAGGTATATGAAGATTAAATCTGTGAATATTTGTAAACCATGTGGAACAGTGCTTGGCATATCATAAACATTACATATGTGTTTGTTAAATAAAAACAAGCGAACTCTGGTATTTCTCAAATTTCAGTGTGCCTGTGGATCACATAGGGATTTTGTAGAAATGCAGACTGATTCAGTAGGTCTGAGGTGGGCCCAGGATTTGGTATTTCTAACAAGCTCCTGGTCATGCCGCTGCCGCTAACTCATGGCCACACTTTGGGTGCTGAGGGGTCTACACTCTTCAGCCGGATGGTGGTGGGAAGGGTCCAGGTGGGACTCATTCACTCTGTTTAACTTGCCTCAGCTCCCCAACAGTTGTGGCTGTTTGAAGGGACCAGCCTCTTGTAGATGCTTTGAGAAAACCTGGGTTGTTATGACCCTTCATTCTCCCCCTAAGCTCTTTAATGCTCCCACTTGTTCCTCCAGGACCCAACCACGTCTCATCACCAATGACATCCAATCAATGGGCTTCACTCTGAGTAAGAGGACAGTGAGGGGGGAAATTCAGATCCCGCTAACAGAGCATCGGGGAGGCTGGTCAGCCTCTCTCCCTGTGAACAGGGGCCTCTCCGTGTAAGTTTCTCGGAGTTTGCTCCATCTCTGGCTTGAGCTCCCTTGCGAACGCTCTTTTTGCTATCCTGCTTTGATCATTTCCAGACCCAGGGAAAGGGTTTAGGGGAAGGATGAGGCCCCATCAAGGATGGAGTAGGTGGAATGGAATTGCATACACCCCCCTTGCACCCAGCCATGGCATGCACCGCTCTCAACACTGAGGAAAATGGTTTGCTCCCTACAATCAAACTCACATTCGGGTTATTTAATTTTGGAATCTATCTTCTACAGTTAGCTGAAATTTGCCATCCACCAAGTAAGTTGATGGAAGTTTCTTAATTACCTCTTGGTTCATTGCATATATTTAAAGCATCTGAAAATGGTTTCAGGAAAACTAGACTCCGAAGCATACGGAGTTGAGAGAAAGGCCCAAGTTGTTGAGATAAAGAATGTGAGGGCTCAGGGTGAGCCAGAGAATGGTATACGCTGTCGTTGTGTTTCTTGTTTCGTATTATGTCTGCCAGCTACACATTTAGGTGTTTGCCTATCTATCCTTGCTACCTGGGCCGCAGGTAGGTGACTGTGCCTACTTGGTAGGTCAAGACAGACGATGGATTTATGGTTCGACCAGGAAATTGTACATACTTAAGAACAGTGTTGTAAACTTACTAGAAAATTAGTATATTTCTCCAAAGTAAGCATGCCTAAGAAAGGGAAGGAGGGGGGATGACTTAAAGCAATCATAGATAACACTGACAAATCATTAGCAAAAACCACATTTTATTTCACCTTGATTTGGTGCCTTTCATCGATGCCCACCTGTTATTAGTCACCGCGTAACTGTGCCCTGGTATTTCTCAGGCTCTTGTACATGCCTTTTCCCCATTTCTTCTTCTCCTTTAAAAGATGTTAGCTTCTTATTTGTAATTGACATACAATTCATATACAGTGAAGTGTACAAACCTTAAGAGTACAGTGTAATGAGTTTTTGCGAATGTGTATGGTCATGTAACCCACACCGTTGAGATACAGAACATTTCCATCTCCACAAACATTCCTCCTGCTCCTTCCGGTCTGTTCTACCCTCGGGCCCTCAGGAAAACACTGATCTGATTCCTTTCATCAGAGATTAATTTGGCCTGTTCTAGAACAACGTGTAAAAGGGATTGTGCAGGATGTATTCTTTTGTATCTGTTTTTCTTTTCAGCATATTATCTTTGAGGCTCATTGGTGGTGTTGTGTATTTCAGTAATTCATCCCTCTTTCTTACTGAGTAACATTCTGTTGTATGACTATAATTTATTTATCATTCACTTTTTAATTGTTTATCATTCACTTGGTGAAGGACATTCTGGTAATTTATTTTTAAAAAAATATTCATCAATAAGGTAATTTCTTTTAAAAAATATTTTTGAAACTAACTGATTTTTAGAGAGAGGAAGGGGAGAGAGAGAGAAAGAGAGAGAGAAACATGGATGTGAGAGAGGAACATCGATCAGCTGTCTCTCACATGCACCCTGATCAGAATCAAACCCGCCAGCTTTTCATGAACCAGATGATGCTCCAACCAACTGAGCCATACCGCCAGGGCATTCTGGTCATTTCTAGTTTTGGGTTGTCATGAATACAGCTGATATGGATATTCTCGTACAGGTCTTAATGTGCACCTGTTTTCGTTTCTCTCAGAGAATACATAGAAGTGGAATTGCTGGCTCATAGGGTAGGTGAGTGTTAAACTTTATGGGAAACTGCCAAGCAGATATCCAGAGCGGTGGTACCACTTTGCACTCCTGATAGTCACGTATGAATAAGAGATCCCGTTGCTCCACCTTTTACCAGGACTTGGTGTGGTCAGTCCTCTAAATGTCAGCCATGACATGTGCATGTAATTTTATTTCATTTTTGTTTTAATTTGCATTTACTGGATGACCAATGCTGTGGAGCCCGTTTTCCATGCCCATACTGGCGATTCACATGTATTCTTTTTTGAACTGCCTGTTTGTTTTTTTTTTACTCATTTTAAAAATTGGGTTGTCTCTTTGAGATTGAGGTTTGGGGAATTCTTTACATACTATGGATCTAAAGGATTGTTAGATACATGCTTTCTGAATATTTTTGCCCAGCCTGTGCTTCGTTTAATCTTTTTCTTAATGATGTCTTTCCATAAATTTTTTTACAAATTTTGATAAAGTCTCATGAATCAAATTTTCCCGTATGATTAATACTTTCTCGTTTCTGCCCAAGAAAATCTATGTCTACTTCTGCCTGCAAATAAACTCAGTTTTACTTCTTTAAGCCCATTCTGTATGGCTTTCATTACTTTCCTTATTACACTGACTAGAACCTCTAGTTAGAAGTGGTGAGAGTGGACATCCCAGCCTTTTTCCCGATCTAAGTGAAAAAGCATTAGATTTAATGTTAGTCATAACCTTCTCAGAGATATTTATTAGGTTTAAGGAGGTTTCCTCTGTTCCTGGTTTGTGGGAGTTTTTCTTTTTTCTCTAAATAATGAATTGTCCAACACCTTTTTAGCACCTGTTGAGATTATCATAGTCTCCCCACCCCCTTATTCTAATGAGGTGACAAATATTATTCATATTTGAATGTTAACCAACCTTGCATTCCTGTGACAAATCCCACTTGGTCATGTTGTACAGTATTTTGCAACGTGTTTTTAGATTTGATTTGCTATTATTGTGTAAGGATTATCCATGAGGACTGTTCTTGGATGATAGACGTTCATGAGGTATATTGGCCTGCAGTGCCCTGTGATGTTCTTAGCCGGTTTTAACATCAGGTTTATGTTAGCCCTGTATGACGAGGCTGGATTATGTTCCCTTCCTCCCGTTTTTTGAAAGATTTGTTTAGGATTGTACTCTATCTTCCTTAAATGTCTGAAAAAACCCACCAGGAAAACAATCTAGGCCTAGAGTTTGATATTAAAATTTGATATTGGATTACAAATTCACCTTCTTTAATAGATATATGGCTATTCAGATTTTTTTTTTACTTGAGTCATGGCTAGGAAGCAAATATTCCACTTCTTTATGTTTAGGATTTAATGTTCTCTTCATGACTTTTGTGTTCCATAGCATCAATGTTGCCTGGTGCCTGAGGCCATTGCTTTTCCCCCTCTTACTAGAAAACTGGTCTAATAATATCTTGGTACTTATAATTTTTTAGTCTAAAAATATAAAATAGCATTTGTCACTTAGCATTAACTAGTACATACCCACGGCTCTCTCTGGAATTTCTATTCCCACTTGTGGAGCAGGAATTAGCATTATCCCACTATTTCATAGAGGAAAGGGAGTCTGAGATTGGAGAAATTTTTTGCTTAACACTTCTCAGCTGGTACATGACGGTTTTCTGACTCTAAACCTCTACACTTGTAGATTTTGCTGTTGTTTCTGGTATACTCATGCTTTCAAACCAACTTCTTGGAGACTCAGGCCTCCAAGAGTGAGTGAGGGATGTTGAGAGGATAGAGACCTGTCCCATCTCCATTCCATCCCACCCACCTACCTGCTGTTTGAATTAGAGAAGCTGTGCTTTAAAATGTTTACTGTATTCCAGGCAAAATATCTCAAAACAAGACAAAACAAGTTGTGGAAAGCTATTGTGCCATACCAGACATTAATTTGCCATTTAAAATACCGATTTCGCCCTAACCGGTTTGGCTCAGAGGATAGAGTGTTGGCCTGCGGACTGAATGGTCCCAGGTTTGATTCCGGTCAAGGGCATGGTTGTGGGCACATCCCCAGGAGGGGGTGTGCAGGAGGCAGCTGATTGATGTTTCTCTCTCATCAATATTTCTAACTATTCCTCTCCCTTCCTCTCTGTAAAAAAATTAATAAAATGTATATATTTAAAATACCGATTTCACCCTAACTGGTTTGGCTCAGTGACTAGAGCGCCGGCCTGCAGACTGAAGGGCCCAGGGTTCCATTCCGGTCAAGGGCACTTGCCTGGGTTGCGGGCTCAATCCCCAGTAGGGGATGTGCAACCAATCAATGATTCTCTCTCATCATTGATGTTTCTATCTCTCTCTCTCCTTCCTCTCTGAAATCAATAAAAATATATTTAAAATACCGATTTCCTCCCAGGTGAGGAATATACTTCGAAGGAAGAGAGTATAAGGAAATCCTCTCTCTAGTTTTGGTCTTTCCCAGTGTGGGACGTTGCAGGAAGTGTGTGGGCCCTTCACCTGGAATCTTAGACCTTCCCCAGAGCATCGGGTGGTCTTTAGTTTACTCAGCTATCCATGGCTTCAGCTAAACGCCTGCACAGTTAGGAAAAGACTATTTCCACGGCATTTTGTTTTCGATGAACAGATGTAGAAACCCTGGCCCGGTGTGGCTGGCAGCCTCTGCCAGGGCCCTTCAAACCCCCACCTTCTGCTGTCTGTGCCCTTGTGTGATCCCTTCTTCTTGCAACATGGGCCAGGCGTGGTGCTTTGCTTCTGGTGAAAATGATATGGCAAAGGTGTTGGGATGTCCCTTCCAACATCAGGTTACCAAAGGACGGTGGCTTCTGTCTCAGGCACCCTCTTATGCTCTCACGCGCTGTGTCTGAGGGGAGCCAGCTGCCCGGTTATGAGCTGCCCCATGAAGAGGCCCATGTGGGAAGAAACCCGAGTCTCCAGCAGGCAGCCGGCAAGCGCTGGAGGCCTGCCAGCAGCCATGGTAGTGAACTTGGAACCAGACCTTTCCCCCGGGGAGCCTCGCCGTGACTGCAGACTCTGCAGACAAGCTCAGCTGCAGCCGGTGAGAGACCCTGAGCCAGAGGCCCCCGGCAAAGTCACACCTGGTTTGCTGACCTTCAGAGACTGGGAAAAAGAAATGTGATGAAGCTGCTGAATGCTGGGTAATTTGTTATTAGCAGTGGAGAGCCCGTGCAGACAGGGTCTGGCGCAGGGCTGGTGCTCCATTGCTAACAGTGCTCGCTCTCCCCGGCTTTCTTCCTTTGGTGTCAGGGGAACGGTGGCCTCTGAAGTGGCCTGACCTTCTGCAAGGTGTGACTCCATGAAGCAGAATTCTCCATTGCAAGCTGTTCGTGCCCTTCCTTCCTCCCTCCCTCCCTCCCTCCCTCCCTTCCTTCCTTCCTCCCTCCCTCCCTTCCTTCCTATTTTTTCTTTCTTTTTGTTAATCCTCACCCAACAATATTTTTCCAGTTGCTTTTTAGAGAGAGTGGAAGAGAGGGAGGGAGGGGGAGAGAACAAGAGAGAGAGGATGAGAAACATCGATGTGAGAGAGACACATCCATTGGTTGCCTCCCGCACCCACCCTGACCGGGCCCAGGCATTGAACCTGTAACCCAGGTACGTGTCCTTGACTGGGAATCGAACCTGTGACCCTTTGGTCCGCAGGCAGACACTCTAACCCCTGTGCAAAACTGGCCAGGGCTCTCTTTTCTTTGTTGATAAATATTTTATTTGGGTGCAGTGAGGAGTGAAATTTACATTCTAATTGCTCTCAGAGCCCAGCTTCTAAGGTTCAGCCTTAGACACTGCGGGCGCTTGGAGTTCCCTGGGAGCATGCCTTCCGCAGGCTCTCTGGCTGCACCTGGGCCTGGCACAGACACACGAAGGCGATCCTGCGCGCTTCCGGTGCGAGCACATCAGGAGCGGGTGTGCTTGGTGAGGGTGTTTTAGCTCTTTTCCTTTTCTCTTACGATCTCTGGCTGACTGTAAAATTAAATCTCTCTTCCCCTGGGATCACTTTGAACTTTTATCTCTTCTCAGATAGAGGTTCTCAGCTTTCAGGTTTCTCCCCGTCTTTTCCAAGTTGTGAATCGACAGATCGCAAACGGAGCCGTCTGAAGTCCCCGGGGGATCGTTCGTTTGATGAAACGTCCATCCCTGGGCGATGCAAGACACTCGTGGAATTTCTGGGGTCTGCCTGCCAGGATGAGTTTCATTTGATCTCCCTGAGAACTGAAGAAAGTCAAAGTCTTAGATCCAAAGTGAGATGACTGAGGACTGGTCCCCTGCTTGCTTGCTTTCTTTTTTAACCTTGAAATTCCTGGGATGATAGTATTTTTTTTTCCTTCCCTTGTGAGATCCATGGGGAAAATAATCTGCACCAGGGATTTGCTGGCCCCTGGCATCTCTCCCAAGCTCTGAAGAGCAATTTTACTCTTAAAAAAGAAAGAAAGAAAAAGAAAAGTTCTTTCTCTAACATGATCAGGGGTCTCGACTCTACTGCATTCTGGCAGGGAATTGCTTAAAGGCTTCGATCCATCCATTCGTTTCTCCAAGCCAGCACGTAGAGCCCTGCAGGGCCAGCAAGCTGCTCACCGTTCCAGGAGGGCTCGGGGAAAGGCAGCAGGGAGAGAGGGGCAGCTTTTCACTATGGGCCATACTGTGTGCACGTGTGGATCGCAGTAGCTGCACGTGGACACATCTCTGTATAGACCAGCCCTCTGAAAACGGAGGCTGCAAGTCAGGTTTAGCCGAGTGAGTTCCCTCCAGCAGCTCACTCTCAAAGTCATTAGTTCTCTGGGAGCTGCCCTCCTGGAAAGTGACATTTGCACCCCCTGACCGTGCCCCCTCGGCAGTTTGAATGCTTTCACTGGATCTTTGCTTTGTTGCCATGTGACTGTGCCACCAGCTGCCACGTGGGAGCAGGGGCAGTGCCTGTCTTGTCCATCAAAGTGTTTCTGATCCTTGGGACAGCATCTGGCTCATAGTAGGTGCTCAGCAGCATCTGGCTCATCGTGGGCCCTCAGGAGATATTTGTTAAATGTCGAATACATACTGCTAAGCATGCCGACTAAACAAGGAAGGGCCTGGTGAGCATTTTCAGAGGATTTACTCTAAAATGTTGCCGACGATCACGTTTACCACCTACTAGGAGGACTCTTTGGAGAACGGGCTTTCTTGTTCTAGAACAGTGATGGCGAACCTTTTGAGCTCGGCGTGTCAGCATTTTGAAAAACCCTAACTTAACTCTGGTGCCGTGTCACATATAGAAATTTTTTGATATTTGCAACCATAGTAAAACAAAGACTTATATTTTTGATATTTATTTTATATATTTAAATGCCATTTCACAAAGAAAAATCAGCTAAAAAAATGAGTTCGCGTGTCACCTCTGACATGCGTGTCATAGGTTCGCCATCACTGTTCTAGAATGAGGAATAGGTGTGCCTCTCCTGGAAGGGAAATCACTTTGCTTCAGTTGTGTGGACATAGATTTCTTCTCCCCCCCTGGCTGCTAGGGAGCTCCACCTGCGTGCCTGACCCACCTGTGGTCACATAACTCCACGGAACACTTCGCTTTCGCAGTGCCCGTGCTGTAGGGCCTATCGAAGCATACTTTTCGCTGATTCCTGATTTTTGTGTGACTGTGCGATATTGTACGTCTCTGTTTGTAGTCAAGTTCTGGGGAGTTAATATGTAAAAATAATGCCATGGAACGGGAGGAGGGATTGGAGGTGTCACTGGGAGGAGAGCATGGGTGTGGTGAAGAAAATAGGGGGGTTCCCTGGAAAAAGGAAGGAGCTGAAAAGGGGAAGGCCCTGAGGTTTGGATGGTGAAAGTCAGGGCTGGGTCCCCTCCAGGCCTTTAGGACGTGTCAGGAGGTGCTGGGTACACCTGCTAAGCTTTGACAACAAGGTGCATACGTGGGTAGCACCTGTAGGTGAACCTGTGCCCTGAACCCTCTGAAAATGGGGAAGGAGGCATAGCCATGGAGTCAGGTTTACATCTCCGCTGTGGCACTATCAGCGGCCACTGGCTTCTCTGAGCCTCAGTTTCCTGTCTGTAAAATGGGGCTAATCGCAGTGCTTCCTGCTAGGGTTCTTCAAGGTTCAATGCAGTGATGAACCAGAAGTGTCTGATCAGATACCCAGTGCTGAATGTTAGTCACCACTGTTATTGCATCGAGCCCGCCATGGATTCTTCTCTCATCTAAGTCATCTCGTGGCCAGGCTGGAGTGGCACTGGAAAGATGGGGGGCAAAGTCTCAATTTCCCGACATTTACTATCAGGCTTTTGTTAAAAAATTTCTTTTTAAAACTCAAATGTAACTGGCCCTCCTTGGGTGGTCCCTGTATTCACCCAGCACCTTCTCTCTGTAGGCAAATCTCAGAAAAGTGGAATCAGTAAAAATCACAAATACATTCTGGAAGTTTTGAAGAATAATGCCATTAAAACACACACACACTGAATCCTTCTTCTCAGAGGGACCAAGGGAATACATTGTATGCACATCACACAGCAAAACTGTAAAAATCCATCTTAGCTCGGTTGGCAATGATCCTCCTTTTGGTAGCTGCCTAGTCACCCCGTTTCTCTCTCCATCTACTGCCTTTATTCATCCTCCTGTGTTCTTCCAGCGTCCTTCTCTTTCCTGGGCTCTTCTGATTTCTTTAAGCTTTTATTTAGAGAAGAGACTATCAGACTTTTTTTTCTGCAAAGGGCCAGAGAGCAAATAATTTAGGCTTTGTGGGCTATCTGTTCTGTGTTATAAGGACTCAACTCTGCCCTTGTCACTTGAAAGCAGCCATAGACAGTAAGGAATTGGATGGGTGTGGCTTGTTCCAATGAAACTTTATTTACAAAAAAAAGGAAGTGGACCAGATTGGGTCCATGGGGCTGTAATTTGTGGACTCTCGATTTCAAACAAATTAATACATTCTTTATCTTTACCAATGGATATTTGTTTCACCCCACTCAGCAATATTGAGGATTCTGTTGTGGATGTATCTATCTTTGGAGGAGCAGGAAGGTGGCGGGGTGTTGTAAATAACTATTAGTATTTTCTTCATCTCATGTTGATTAAACAGGTCAAAATGATTCTTTGCTCATACTGCCTATAAGACACATGTGTTGGGTACCACTGTGCCTTGGAGTTAGTGTGACAGGTTTCCTCGGTTCCAAGATGAGGGGTGTGTGTGTGTGTGTGTGTGTGTGTGTGTGTGTAATAATGGGAAAAACTAAGGCTCTATTCTTTGGCCTCTTTCACTTTCTCATTTGATTCTGGGAAGATCCTCACATCAAACTGTGTGATGGAAAAAGCACTGGACCAGAGCCAGGGGATCTGATTGCTGTTATGGCTGTTACTACGTTTAGGTTTGGCCTTGGCAAGTTCATTCATCCCCTGGTTTGGGTCTGTCAGGTATTAAATTAGAATCTTTGGTCACCAGATCTTTTAGCAATTGACTCTTCTTCAGATAAAATCTTACCTGGAGTTCAGATGTGTCTGAAATGAAGTGGGGCTGGGGCACTACTTTGTCCTGACACTCAGTCTCACCTCCATCTGAGGGGACCCGACGCATCTCTGCTGGATCCAGGGGCTCTAGCAGCATCGCCCCAAGGTCGCTAAGCTCCTGCCATCGCTTAGCATTCCAGACGTGTCCCTTCCACAGGGCAGACACTTTTTGTGGATTTGTTCTTCTATGGTGGACTTTCCACTCTTTCCAATCTTCACGCCTACCTTCTAGACTCCTCAGCTATCCTCTGGGGTCCTACCCCAAATACCCATTTCTAGGGCTCATCTAACTAATTGTCTTTTTATAGAAAACCTTGGGAAGATCCAATGATTCCAGAAGAATCTCAAGTCACGGCTTTTAGACATTTTTGTTTAAATGAGCCATTCCTTCCTACATCTGGTAGTTTAGCAGAACCCAAATTCTGACCAGCAAAAGTCAATGTGGTTCATGTGGGGTCCCATTGTCTGGAACATGCCTGGCACATCACGTAGCCACAATGTTACGGAGCACATTTTCTTTAGGTTTCCTTTCCTCTATTGATTCCCGTCCCCCTCCCCGCCCCCCCCAAACCCAGTCATTACAGGTGAGGATGTTTCAGGGAAGAAAAGAATTCTGTGCATCAGAGGAAGGGAGCTTGGGGACAGAATGACCTGCAGGTCGAAAGGGTTTCCTGTGAAAAACCGGTGCGGAGAATGTCAGAAAGCCAGCCTTCCCGGCGTTGTCCATGGACATCCCGAATCCCGGCCACATAGAAACCCCATTTGTAGGGTTTTGTGTCAACGGGGCTTTTTCAGTGCAGATGGGTGACAGGTTTCACAGTCCCAGCTTTGCCCCAGTGCCCCTGCCCTGCTGTCCACCCGGACCCTCCTTGGCCTCGGAGGGATGGAGCTGTGACTGGGCCAAACCCGGCATAAACGGAGACAGGGATTCAAAGACGAAAAAGAAAGTGATTTAGAGAGCAAGCCAAAAGAAATTACAATTAGCCGCAGGTTGCTCCATCTCCATTAGCCTCCCACTGTGCTGTGGTTCTGCAGCCAACGCAGATGATCCAAAGACAGTGTTTAAAGCCATTTAAACTAAATTAGCAATCATGTAAAACTTCACCCAGAATCTGTGTATATCTGCACTTTCCCCCTGAACAATTTCTGCCACAGAATCATGTGAGAAATCGAGGTCAAGAAAGACTAATAAAGGGGGAAGATATTTTGAGCAAGACATTGAACATTTGATACTTGCTCTGTGTGACTGAATGATTTTCAGTTGTTCCCGCTAAGTAGGGTGACTGTCTTGGTTTGCCCAAGACAGTTCTGGTTTTTATATGTGGTTGTGGCATCATGCTTGGTAACACCCCCGTTGCATCCTAAAAGCGTTCCTATGTGGACACTAAGTCATCTGGCCACACTTCCTTTTTGTATGTGTAGGGAAAGCTCCCGTCTTTCAGAAGGCGTAGGAGGTGATGGGTAGCCAAGCCCCTTTCACAGATGATGGTCCAAACTTAGATCTCAAGATCCTGAATCATGAAGTATCTCCTCAGTGACAGATGCATTTGTTACAATTTACACGTCTTGATATAGCACAGTAGTTTCTTAAATTCCTTACTACGGTGTTAGGCATATTGTAAGCATTTTTCATTTTCAAGAATTATGCCTGCGGCTGGTATGGCTCAGTGTGATAGCATGCCTGGGTTGCAGGCTTGATCCCCCAGGTGGGGACGGGGGGTGTGCAGGAGGCAGCCGATCAATGATTCTCTCTCATCATTGATGTTTCTATCTCTCTCCTTCTCCCTTCCTTTCTGAAATCAATAAAAATATATATAAAAAAGAAGTATGCCTGGATTGATATATTTGTCAACCACTTGGTGGTCCATTGGTGCTTCTTGCCACGTTGAGGGGGATGGTAGTAGGCTGTGTCTCTAGCTCTGGTTCTGCCGCTACCCCACACCTCAGGGAGGCTGATGGAAGTTGTCCAGGTTGGGCAGTGGGTGTGTCTACTGACCTTCAAGATCGCTGTGGTCTCAGAGCCCATGCTTGTGTTAAAAGTGACAGCTCGCTTCAATGTCTATAAAAAGGGAGTGCCATGGCCATTTCAGGTCTACCTTTCCTGTCTGAGACTGAGCTGAGTTTGACCCTGGCTTTGTCCATTTGTTGCTTCTGTGGCCATCATTGAGGGACTTAAACTTTCTGGGTTTATTTTCCCATCTGTAGAAATCGTGTCAGAGAGTGCTAAGGTGAGGCTCAGGTCAAGCGATGTCTGGAAGAGGGATCCTCTCCACCAGGTGTCCACCAGGTGAAAGGCAGTTCTTTTTTTAAATTTGTTTTTCTCATGTGTTTTTTGCTTATTAATCCTCACCTGAGGATATTTTTTCCATTGCTTTTCAGAGAGAATGGAAGGGAGGGAGGGAGGGAGGGAGGGAGGGAGGGAGGGAGGGAGAGAGAGAGAGAGAGAGAGAGAGAGAGAGAGAGAAAGAGAGAGAGAGAGAGAGAGAGAGAGAGAGAGAGAGAGAGAGAGAAAGATATCGATGTGAGAGAGACACATCGACTGGTGCCTCCAGCACCTGCCTGGACAAAGGTGAGGGGGTGGGGAGTGAACTGCAACCCAGGTACATGCCCTTGACTAGGAATTGAACCTGTGAACCCTTTGGTGCTTGGGTCAACACTCTGACCACTGAGAAACACCAAAAGGCAGTTTGGTCATTTTGCTGGTGCATTGGAAGGCAATAGCCAGTTCCTGGCAGCTTAACCCTGATTCAGAATAGGCTCCCTTCTAGCATTTACTCCTTTTGCTCAAGCACTCTGATTTCCTTCTGGGGAATTACTTTTTTTCCCTTGTGAGCGCCAGGTTCTTCGTCTATAAAACAGGGATAATTATAGCCTCTAAGACCAGACTTGGCCAGCCGGACTTTTTCTGTCCTAGAGCTTTACACGATGCCACCATCTATTTTTACTCGAAAGGACACACTCATTCTGCTCCTGAGTGATGGAAGTAGGACACTCCAGCCAGGTCCTGTCTGACCTGTGAAGTTCAAATTAATTCATTCATGCATCGAGCAAATGTTTATCGACGTCTCTGTGTCAGACAATGTGTGCGGAGCTTTTCTCAGTGAATCCTTGGTACATATTATGTATCGGGTCTTGCTGCTTGCTTTTGCTTTGCAAATGAAGAAAATGGAACTCATGGAATTTAAGCAACTTGTCCAAGATTACATAGAGATAGCATCGTGAGGCCAACATTTGATCTTGGATCTGTCTGACTCCAAAGCTTACATTTTCTTTGCGGTGGCATTTGGCTTCCCTGCTAAGGGCGAACACTTGGAAACCTATTTTCATCTAAAATACTAGGGAGTGATTGTCCCTTTGTTCTTTCATCCAAGTGTCTGCAGTAGTGACGAAAGATTCCATAAGAAGGGAAGATATGGGTGGGTGGGGCATCTATTGTCCAGCACGTCTTGTGTCCTCTTCCCTCTCCCTCCTCCTCATGATGATAATGATGGCAGCAGACTCCTTTCATCGGGAGGCACATCCATTGGCCCCTTCTATGTAATTCTTGTGGGGCTGTCAGTTACAGAAATGGCTCCTCTGGCCATAGGGCCTTACCGCTGATCCAAGCCGACCAATCACAGTACTCTTTCCCTGGCCACAAAGCCTTGGTCTAAGAGGTGGGCACATGACCCACACCAGCCAATCAGTTTCTTCCCTAGGTCTTGTAGATATTGAAGAAGGAAGAGATCTTCTTTTCTGCCTGTGGGATCTTAATTAAAGACCCTCGTTGTAGCCATTGTCCTTTCTAGGCAGGTGGAGTCATGAGAAGCCAGAGAATGGGACTGACCTACAGAGGGAAGCTGAGGAAGGAGAGAGCCTGGACACATTACTCAACAAATCACGCCCCACCCCTTTTTTATTTTTGAGTTTTGTCTGTCATTTGTAGTGGGATAATGCAAGATGCTTCCTAGCATGTTTGTAGAAGCCCAGCATTCAGGAAGCAGTTTCCTTTACCTGTGAGTGACTGGTCGGGGAGGGGACAGTGGTGGCAAAAGTGGGCCATAATTATGGTCATGTGGTGTGCATTGTGGTTGGTTTTTGGTGTGTATGTGAGTTTCTCAGGGAAGGGTCATTTGCTCATGTGTTTGTTCCCTTGGCTCTTGATTCACTCAAGTAGCCCCTGAGAACCAGCCATGGTGCAGGGGCAGGTGCAGGAGGCAGCCCTTTAGCCATGGTCCCTACCCTCATGGAACTCACAGCCTAGAGCTCCCTTTTCCTTGGAGCCTCCAGGGTCCTCCTCTCAGCAGGCTGTGTTTGCTTTTAGAATCTACTACTTGGGGCACTAAATTATTTACAAACTCTTTTTATCAGAGCATCCAACAGTTTAAAGACAGATTCTGTTTCTGAGGCCTGGGGCCAAAGCTCTTTTCAGAGAGAGAGAGAGACTTCCCTTATCGTATCTCTCTCTCGTCTTTGCCCTCAGCATACCACGGATTCGGAGCAGATCTCTTGCCAAAGTCTTTCCTAGAGGAATGTTTGAGTGGAACTTGAGCCCTTTTGAATACGTTCCTCTCTGTGCACTTGAATTTAAACTCACTTGTGGGTCCTGGTGGAGCCTGAGAAAGAGGCTGTGCCCACTTATGGGAACGGAGGGGGTACAGAGGGCCTCAGTGCCACATAGAGCCTGGTGATGGTGTCTGCTCAGCCCCTGTCTCTACCCCCACTGTTCCTCCCCTGGGCCTCTCACCATCAGGTTTGGTTGCAGCCTCTTCTTGCTCCACCGCCCCCTCGGTACCTGGTCATCAAGCTCGCAGTTGAGCCTTTCTGTAATGTCTTTCTTTAATTTTAAAAAATATATTTTTATTGATTTCAGAGAGGAAGGGAGAGGGAGAGAGAGATAGAAACATCAATGATGAGAATCATTGATTGGCTGCCTCCTGCATGCCCACCACTGGGGATCGAGCACTCCCTCTGGCCCCCCACCCCACCCCAGAATCCAACTGTGACTTCTTGGTTCATAGGTCAACGCTCAACCACTGAGCAACACCGACCGGGTTTTTTTTTTTTAAATGAGCATGTTCCTTTGGGTACCACCCTGGACTTCCTGCCCCCAGGTGCCTGGGACTATGCTTCAGGCAAAGGTTCTGGATTTGAGAGTAGAAGAACCTGGGGCCAGTGACACTGAGTGGGGGTGGTTGGAATATCGATTCAAGGCCAAGATGAACAGAATCCAATCAGGGAAGGTGGTAGTGGGAGTGGAAGGAAGGGAGTAGTGACTGGAAGTTTTATCGGGTAGAACAGAGAGTGAAGAGGGTGCACAGAAGCCACCACCGATGGTGCCACCGCTGGGCTTGGAGGCTGGTCCTCCTGACTCTGGCCGGTGCTCATGCAGCTGCACTGACCTGCCCGCCGGCTGCAGACCTCCCCTCAGCTGCCTCTTCCTTCCCGAGGGAGGACTTCCCTAACTCCCCAGGCCTCCTGTAAGGTGTTCTCACACCATCCCATGGCCTTCGCCATTCAGATGACCCCAAAGTAAGTGCTTGGGTGACAATTGGCCTCACATCTGGGGAGCCACGCTGGTCTTGTTCACGACGGCGTCCTCAGGAAAATATCTGGATCGTTAGGTCCTCAACAAGTGAGTGTGGAGTGGCTTAGGGGATGCATGTTAGAGCTGTAGATTTCTGATCTTCTCTGCAAGCTGTTGGCCCAAGATATTCCTCCACCCACATCAGGACCTCCTGGCAAAGAGAGACCAACTGTGTGATCACTGTGACCCACGCACGTCTGATCTCAAGCCCGTGTTGTTTTACTCAACACAAAACACAACTCAAAATATTTACGTGAACTTCAAGAGGGATGATGGGGCATGAAGAAGCCAATCGAAGCCACGGTGATGGGTAGAGCATTTGCCATCAGGAGCCAATTTAATCAGCTGGAGTTTTCCAAGAGGCAGGGAAGGCAGGGACCTGGGGTCTCAGGGAAAAGGCACTGTCCCTACATGAGCCAATCGCCTGGCAGCTCCCCCATCACATGGCTGTCTGAACTTCTGCCCTTCGAAGTTACAGATATTTTAGCCCTATCCAGTTTGGCTCAGTGGATAAAGCATTGGGCCATGGACTGAAGGGTCCTGGGATCAATTCAGATCAAGGGCACGTGTCTCAGTTGCAGGCTCCATCCCCGGCCCAGGTCAGGGTGTGTGCGAGAGGCAACCAGTGGATGTCTCTCTCACATTGATGTTTCTCTCTCTGCATCTCTTCCACTCTCTAAACATCAATGGAAAAATATTCTTGGGTGAGGATTAACAACAACAACAATGACAACAATAACAACAAAAGCTAATGGTATTTCAAATTTTCGGATCCTGATTAAATTTGAAGTCTTCCTCAGATGGTGCATTCTGAACTGTTGGGAGAGCTTGAGAACTCAGGGTAACCAAGGGGCCTGGGAACAGAGAGGAGTGAGTGAAGGCAAAGCTCCTGAAAGGGGAAGGAGAAGACAGCACCAGGAACAGATAAAGAGAGAGGGTTGGGTTCCAAACATAAGCACTGACCATCTATATATATAAAATCCTAAGTGACCCTTAGGACCGGTCAACTGAATGACCAGTTGACCAGTCGCTATAACATGCATGGGCCACCAGGGGGCAGGCGATCAATGCAGGAGCTGCCCCCTGGTGGTCTGTGTGCTCCCACAACCAACCTCCCATGGTCCCTCCCCCTGGCTCACCGGCCCCAATTGATTGGCCCTGATTGGGACTGGGTGAGAGGCCCCGATCTGCCCCGATCGCCAGCCAGGCTGAGGGGCCCCACCCATGCATGAATTCGTGCACTGGGCCTCTAGTTAAAAAGAAAATTCTTTCCCATTCATGGAAGGAGCCCTGGCTGGGAGATGGGAGACTTATTAAATTATGCTCACCGAGTGAGTGCTGCTGTATTCTAGGCACCACGCTGGGCACAGGAGGCACAGTGGAGAAACCACACATAGTTCCTCTTTTCATGGTCTCATGAAGCTCACTGCCTGGTGTGGGGTTCAGAAGATAAACGTACAGAGACAAGGGTTACCAGAGACAGAAGGTCACGGGGGTTCTTTACATTGAAAAACCAGGACAGATCTCAAGCTGAGAGTCAAAAGATGAGCTGTGTAGAGACAGGTCGAGCACCTCTGAGAGAAGGGACCACAGGTGCAAAGGCCCTGGGGCAGAAACAAGCTTTGTGGGCTCAAGGGGCTGGAAGGCAGTGGTGTGGGTGGAGCAGGGGGTTGTTGGCACCTGGTGATGCTGGGCAGGTCAGCAGGGGCCATCTTGCTGGGCAAGTAGGCATGGTGGAAGGTTGGACAATAGGGGATGCTGAGGAGTTTTGAGCAGAGAAGTAATATGATCCAATTTCAGTTTTTGGAAGGCGCCCTGGCTGTTTGGCGGGGAAGGAATATGATGGGGAGAAGGGAGCATGTGGGGGAATTGGGAAAAGGTTGCCAAGGAAGAGGCAACTGTGAATTGGAGAAGCATGAAGGCCGTGGAGAGGAAAAGAAGGGACCGATTTGGGAGCTTCTGGGGTTTGACCTCTGGTCCTTTACTGGCTGGTCCTGGGACCTGCTCCTCAGTTTCCTCATCTCTAAAATGGCAGCTACTAGTCCAACTGGTGTGGCTCAGTGGTTGGACGTCGACCTAGGAACCAGGAGGTCACAGTTCGATTCTAGGTCAGGGCATGTGCCCAGGTTGTGGGCTCAATCCCCAGTGTGGGGCAGGCAGGAGGCAGCTGATCAATGATTCTCTCTTATCATTGATGTCTCTCTCTCTCTCTCTCCCTCCCCCTTTCTCCCTAAAATCAATAAAAATAGATATTTAGAAAGATAATAAAATGACAGCTACTCTGAAATGTCCCGCTAGCTCTGGTGTCCTGGAGGGTCCGTGGATGTCGGCTCTGAGAGCTTCTCCAGGGTGTCTGTTTGCTTTTTCTCTAAACACTGAGAATCGCTTCCCTGAGAAGAACTTCAATTTACAGTTTAAAGAGAAATCTCCCCATTTTCTGGAGTTCTGCTCGAATTTTAAGCGCATGACTGTCTGTGCCCCTGCTCCCTGGCGGGAGGTAGAGGGTGAGGGTGTTACATTATTAATAAAAGATGAATACATTAGAACATTTATTTTAATGTAACATGTGGGAAACATGGACTTTAATGGAGCTGTTTGGCAAGCGGCGGGCGGGAAAGGCATGTTGGCCCCAAACCTTTGAAAGCCCTTGATCAGGCTGGGGGTCTCTGTTTCCAACAAAGCCCTTGACCCCTTGTGGTTTCAGTTCTGTTTACTCTCCGTGAGCATTGCTGGTTCAAAGGGAGACTCTTTACAAAGCTGGACTGGAAACGTCTATAAAATCTTAACGCATCTCTGACATCAAATAGCTCTTTCAAAGCCGCGATCTGATGAAGCAAATAGGAATCCGGCAGCACAGGCCATATGGAACGCATTTGCCATAACTGCTCCGCACTTGAATAACAAAGGAGAAGAGTTCTTGGCACAGGGGGTTTGGGATTTTAACGGCCCCTGAATATTTGGCGGCGTTGCCAGATGTATTTTTACGGAGCTGCAGGCCCCAAGGGTCGGCCCTGCCTTTCTCTTTGGCAAAATATTGAGCGAACGTGATGTTGCTGTTCGTGAAAAAGATGTTTGTGCTTCGTTGCAGAAAGCTCAGTTCACTGTGATTTCCGGAACGATGCACCCCTCCCCCAAACCGGCAGAGCTCCCAAGGGCCTCGGGGCACCCTATCCGGTTTGCGACACTGAGCCCTGTGTGACGACGCCACAGAAGCCACCTTCATGGTTTGACATGGAGATCGAAGGTGGAAACAGTGTTCAGATCGAGTGTTGTTGATGGGGCCGGGGCAGGGCAGGGGTCTTGGTCTCCCTGGCACAGGGGGTTCCGTACCACCTGGCAGTGTGAGCTGCCCAAGTCACGTGATTTCTTAAGCTAAAAGGAGACAATGCTACATTCGAGCTGTTAATTGTCAAGTTCTGACTCTCATTATGAACAAACCTACCTGTGCTGAGAACGCAGACACATCAGCATCTTGAAAGCCTGTGCCTGATTTCTTCAGACGATGGCGCATTCCTCAAAACATCTGCCTGTGGATAGATGGAGTGGTTCTCATCTTAAGATGACCTCACCCATGGTTTATCCAACTTTTGTGCGCTGATAGCTGGACTGTGGATCCCTAATAACCTTCCCCAGTAAGAGATCTACATGTGCAATTTCAGATGGAAGGGGCCTTCGAAGAGATGGAGCAGAGAAATGATAGGATCCGATTTCAGTTTTCAGAAGTCAATCTGGCTGCTCGGTGGGGAAGGAATATGATGGGGAGAAGGGAGGATATGGGGGAAATGGGAAGAGGTTGCCAAGAAAGAGACAGCGGTGAATTGGAGAAGCATGAAGGCCGTGGAGAGGAAAAGAAGGGACCGATTTGGGAGCTTCTGGGTCTGATTTCTGGTCCTATTATTGACTGGACCTGGGATCTGGTCTTCAGTTTCCTCATCTCTAAGATGATAGCTACATCCCATTTCACAGATGTGGACACTGCGGCCCGAGGAGTAGAAGTGGCTTGCCCAGGGCCACATGGTTGGTCAATGCCAGAACCAAGTTAGAATCTCCCTAATTTATCAGCAGTGTGGACCCCAACTGACTTTTTCCACAAATAAAATGCGTCCACACGGGAGGAGATTTCCCAACATAGACTATCAAAAGCCTGCCCTTCCTTCGGCAGGGGGCAGGCACATGGAAAGGGAGCGAACCACACATACCGCTCTGAGCTTGGCACTTGCCCTTGTGGTGTTGCTTAGTCCTCCATTAAAAAAAAATACAGAGCATCTTGTAGAAGAAGACACGGAGGGTGAGAGAAGTTGAGTGACTTTGCGAAGTCACACAGGCGCAGGCCACGCTGCAGCTGGTGGCTGTGAGGCCTTTGCTGTTCTTGGGATGTGAAGTCGGCCCTGTGCTCAGACACGCTGGGTCCGGAGGCCTGGAGCTGGGGGGTCCGGGGCTGGGGGGCTCTGCCCTTCCCACCTTTGCTCTCCCTGGAGGAAACTGCCTGCTCCCCAG
Source organism: Myotis lucifugus (assembly GCF_000147115.1). Taxonomy (NCBI): domain Eukaryota; kingdom Metazoa; phylum Chordata; class Mammalia; order Chiroptera; family Vespertilionidae; genus Myotis; species Myotis lucifugus. The sequence continues at coordinate 120,677 of NW_005871645.1, forward strand.
CCTGGCAGGAGCCCCTGGAGTGCGCCTACTTTTCCATCCTTGCCAATAGGTGAATATGGATGAAAGTCCACGTCTCTGGATAGGAGGAGGTGCAGAGCGCAGTACAAAGTCACAGCAGATACTGGAGTGTCTGTTTTCCTTCTTAAAAAGTAAGGGCCGCCCTCGCCGGTTTGGCTCAGTGACTAGAGCATCGGCCCTCGGACTAAAGGGTCCCAGGTTCGATTCAGGTCAAGGGCATGCACCTTGGTTTCAGGCTCGATTTCCAGTAAGTGTGTGTGTGTGTGTGTGGGGGGGGCGGGGGGAAGGGCATGCAGAAGGCAGCTGATCAATGTTTCTCTCTTATCGATGTTCCTAACTCTGGATCCCTCTTCCTTTCGTTCTGTAAAAAAAACAAAAAACAAAAAGTAAGGGCCAATACTGTTTTAAACTTCACAATGCCCATGAGACTAGATCTTAATTGTTTCCCCCCCCAAAAAAGACAGGATGTCTATGTGACATGACAGAGGAATTAGCTAACTCTGTAGTAGTGACCACAGTGCAATTTATAAGTGTATCAAATCCATACATTGTACACTTTAACCTTGTACAATGTTATATGTCAATTATATTTTTAAAAAATTAAGTGCCATTTGGATTTAAAAGAAAACCCCACCCAAAACCAAAGCATCAAACACTGAGTTTAAGTTTTACTGCCTTTTATGGTGCTTGGAGCTGGGGGTGGAGCTGGAGACGGTCACCAGAGGGGGTGCGTGTGCAGCTGCCTTGCTGGTTCCCACTGCTCCTGCCACCCCAACTTCCATGGGCCCCCCTTCCTTCTCCTGCCCCTCACGTGGCTGAGTCCCCTGGGCATCTCCTGCTGGCTGACCATTGACCCTCCCATCCTCCACCCCATCAGTCATATCCCTGGGATGGGCAGTGGGCAGTGTGACATTCCATCATGAATGGGAAAAGAGATGCAGGGATGCAGGAATAGGGAGAAATAGGGAGTGAGATGAGTGGGAAGAAGAAAGGGTCTGGAGGGCCAGGAGTGGGGGCCTGGTTCCCCCCCTGCAGAGTGTCCTTGTCCTGGGAGGCAGGGATGGAGTGAACCTCGAGACCCCTCAGCTCCGTTTTGGGGTCAGGCAGTTCCCAAGCATCGTTTACGGGCTTTTCCTTCAGGGCACAGGCCAAGGAGTCCCAGGGCTTCCCGGGGGCCCGGCCTGCCGTGGGCGCAGGCTCTGGGGCTCCAGCAGCTGGAGGGCTGATGTGGACTCCGGGGGAAGCTGAGCGGAGAGCAGGCAGCTTTGCACTGCTCCCGGCATGCTTATTAAATACAGGGATTATACACCCCGATCTCCCCAGAAAGCAGATTTATTGTACCTCGTTACCGGGTTTTATGCACTCCACTTAGGCGAGACTCATGTTCTGTATTAGGAAAGAATTCTGGGTCTTATGGTGCTAAGCCTTCAGGTATTAAGAGGGAAACATTCAGAAATGACAATGGTGATGGGAGGTGGCACTTGTAGGTCCCTGAGGAGATGCTGAGGCCAGACACGGTTCAGATGTCCCCATGCTCTCGGCTGATCACAGCGGAGGGTTCCACTGGAGTTCAGGTTCAACCCTTGGAGGGTTGCACAATTCGTTCTCCACTTCTCCCCAGGCGCTCCCTTCGGTTTTCACAGGACCTGCTCCTTATGATTTAACCACATCCAGGGCTAGTCATAGGGCCTAGCATGGCCGGGTTTAGACGTAGGTAGATGTAGGTGTGTGTGTGTAGGTGTGTGTTTATGTAGGTAGAAATGTGTATGTGTACGTCTGATGGGATTGTGTGTGTAAAACAAATATAATTTTCATTTATTATCAAAGGAAGAGATCAACATGTCAAATAGTTATACCAGAATCTTAATGAGAAACAGCAGACCCCTGGCCAGCTCCTCCTCGCCCCCTTCCCATTCCCCAGAGCAAGAGCTTTCTCCTCTGAGCAGTTGCTTTGCATTTTCACCTTAAGGTTTCTAAAGATCACACATACGCCGTCCCTTTTAATGCTTCCTCTGTTAGACATGTGAGGGCTTGCTGCTGTGGAAGATGCGGGTTTAGCTCTGTTCGGCCATCTCCTCCCCACCCCCCACATGCGTGCCCTCTCCCCCCATCCTCCTCGTCCACTCAGTACCCACTTTGGCTAAATGAATAGTCCGTGTGATTTCTTAAGCTAAAATGTGACGGTGCTCCATTCGACTTGTTATGACCACAAACATGTGTGCATATGAATATGCAATGTCTCATGATTGCATTTTCTTCTGCAACTACTCACTTTGTTCAGAGCTGATGGGAACTGCTTTGTTCAGTTGCGGGATTTCCGTGCATCCCAGACTTGCCACGCCCGTCAGGGTGGTCGAACCCACCAGACGGCCTCTCGCTCCTGGAGCTGCTGCCGTGGCTCAGGCTGCAGAGCTGCTCCCCGGGCCCGCTGCCCGGTTCCCTTCCTGGGGCTTCCTTCCCATCAGCCTGGGAGATCCCCCATCTCCTGTGCTGTCTTCAGGTTCTGGGATTCCACCCTCATCCTCATGGCATAGATGCTTCCTCTCAAACAAAGAGCATGGACGGTATATCTCGAAAGGCCGTGCGAGGCTTAGGGAGATGTTTTTCCTACTTAAACACTGGATCGATGATTAGCTGGGCATAGAACTCTAGGCTGCAAGTACATATATAGTACTCACCCCTTTATTCCTGGTTTCAGTGACCCAAGGTCAACCATGGTCTGAAAATATTAAATAGAAAATTCCAGAAATAAACAATTTGTAAGTTTTAAATTGCACGCTGTTCTGTGCAGCATGATGCAATCTCGTGATGGCCTGCTCCATCCTGTTCAGATGTGCATCATCCTCCACGCTGAAGACCCTCCCTGCTCGTTAGTCATGTAGGAGCCGTCTTGGTTATCAGCTCAGCTGTCACGGTGTCACAGGGCTTGTGCAAAAGTAGCCCTTATTTTCCTGAATAGTGGCCCCCAAGAGCAAAAGTAGTGATGCTGGCGATTCAGATATGCCAAAGAGAAGCCAGAAAGTGCTTCCTCTAAGCGACAAGGTACGTCCCTATAGAAAAAAACATAATGCACATCGGGTTCTGTGCTATCTGCCGTTTCAGGAGTCCAGGGTGTCTTGGAATGTGTCCCCCTTGGATAATGGAGGGGCTACTGTACATTTTATGCTCACAATTTTGAATGATCTGCTAGGCCCCAACATTGCTGTTGACCATACTTTCATCACTGATCTTTTGTCTATGACCTGCTTTCTCTTTCTAGAAGCTTTCAGGATTTCCCCGTTCTCTCCCTGGAGGTGTGATATTTCTCAACAACGTGCCTTTGTAGTGACCTTTTGCTATCGCAGAGCTGAATTCTCAAAGGACCCTTTCAAGCTGGAAATGTATGTCCTTTTGGGGTAGTCTTTCATTTCCTCCATTATTATCTCTTCTCTTTTTTCTCTGTTTTTACTTTCTAGAACTTCTAGCATTCAAAGATTGTTTTCTCACATTGGTTCTCTAATTGTTTTTAAATGTTTTTACCTCCATTTTCCATTCTTTGTTCTCTTTCACAAGTTGTTTATTATTATTTAGACAAAGTTCAATTCCTGTTTTTGGATATAATATTTTCTTACCTCTCCAAGGATATTAAAATCTGCGATCGTTTTTTCTTCTTGTATCTGTGTTTTGGTTCCTTTATGACGTCTGTTGACTTTGCTGTTAAAGACTTTTCTCACATGCTTGGCCATTCTTGGCCGTCCACACTCGTATTTGAGAGAAATGCCAGGTTGCTGGTCAGGAATATTACTTTGGTAGTGAGACAGAGCGGGTCGGCTGAGGCTGCCTTGTCCAAACACAGAGCCGTGACCTGGCAATTTTTTTTGCCTCCCCCCGCCCCGCCCACTGAGCCCAAAGGCCAGTTTCTTAGGTCGCTTCCCTTGGGATGGTCACTTACTTGAGGGAGGGGTTTTCTCCTGCCTGGGGATCAAGGCTGGGCTGCCTGTGGTCCTGGAGTTCCCTAACTTTGGCTTATTCCCTCTCTCTCTAAGAAGCAATAGAAGACATATATCCTCGGGTGAGGATTAAAACAATATTACAAGGCCAATACCGCTGAAGCTCTCTCTCCCTTCTACATATGTAATCACTTTTCTGGCTTTTGTATGTATCATTTACCCACCTTCAGAATGTTATCATATATGTGTATACCCCTACACAATATATCCCTGGCCTTCTTGATTTAACATTATAAAAATTGTACCATGCTGTAAGTATTTTTATGCAACTTGCTTTTTTTTTTTCTCTTACCATTGGGTATGTGAAATTTATTCGTGATCTACATACTTGACCTTTATTGATGTTCACGGTTGCATACCATCCCGTTGTGTGGCCATACCACAGTTTGTTTTTCTTCATTTTCCTATTAATGGATATTTTGGGATCTTTTCTAGAAAAAATGTGCTATAAATAGTTTTGTAAGTATATCTGGCTGCACATATGGTATGTACCTAAGAATGGAATTACTGGGCCACGTGTAATACTCAGACTCAACTCTAGTAGCTGATGCCAAAGTGCTTTCCAAAGGGCTTGAGTTAATTTACACTCTGGCAGTGAATAAGATGTTCCACTGCTGTACGTCTTCACCAGCACTTTGTTTCATCAGATTCTGCAATTGGGTAGGAAAATACATTCTATCAAATTTTCAAGTTAAAGTTTCTTGATTATATAATACGGTATCTTTTCAAAAGCTTGTCAGGTATTCTCGTTTATTCTTTGGAGAATACCTGTTCGAGTCTTCTTCACAGCGTTTCATTGGATTGTGTGGCTATTTCTCTTTGATTTTAGGAGTTAAATACGTATTCTGGATTCTAATCACTTGGTCCTGTTTATAGGTGGCAGATGTCACCCCCAGTTTGAGCCGTCTTCCCACTTTCTTTCAGGTGTCTCTTGATTGCCAGAAGTTTGTAACTTTAGTGTAGTTTAAGTTATCATTTTTTTTATTGTTTAAAGTATTACAAATAATAGTACATATGTCTCCTTTTTTTCCGATTGACCTTCCCTGAACTTCCCCTTTATCATTTTTATATGGTTTATTTTTCATTTGTAAAAAAAATATCTATATGATCTATTTTTTGTCTCTATCACTCCATTAGTCAATCTGCTATCCTTGCACCAATACCATGTTATCCCCTAAGTGAATGGAGCTTTCTAATAACTCCCGATGATTGGTGGGGCAGGTTCCCCTCCCTTTGGCTTCTGTGGTGTACTGACTCCTTTTGTTCCCGTCTGTGTATGTAAGGACTGTTTAAAACCGAGCGTAATACTGTTATCACATCTAAAACTTAATCGCCTCACATATCCACTTACCAAAACAAATTTCTCCAACTCTTCCATACATTTATAAACGGTTTCAATCAGGATTCAAGTCAAGTCCACCCCAAGAGTTTATCATGCTCTGGACTTTGCTATCACATCATCATCGTGTCATTTTATACGTTGCTCTGTTTTCTCTCTTTCTTGTAAATAGAAAGCTTGAGACTTGATCAGATTCAAGTTCTTATTGGGGAGGGGGAGAGGCAGGACTGCCTCGGGTGGTGGAACGCACTTCCACCTGGGTGACAGGTCAGACACAGTGATCTCTCCCTCATGTTAATGGCAGCCCTTGATCACTATGGCTAGATCCATCAGTTCACTAGGGATTACAAAGTGGCTGCATTCTAATGAGCATTCCTTCCAACTGGAGTTATTTTATGAAGATGAACTCTCTCCCTAATTAACTACTAATTGCCTTGAGGTACACTTTATAAAGGAAACAGGACAAACGGGCTCACACCAGAATCAGTCATCTGTGCTGAGCACTGGCCGCGATTCCTCCATTTGCCAGTTTTCCAAATAGTGACTTGGTGAGCCTCCTCCGGCAGCAATAGTTATGCCTTTTAGAATGCCATTATGAATTCATGGGTTAAATCTATGTGCTTTAATCCATTTTGGTGATTATCCTCACTGATGTCCCAATTGCCCATCTAGGCTCCTGAGAGCTTCTTTGAGTTATGCTGAAATGTCTTCCCACAACCCAGCAGTTTATTAGCTTCTTTGAAATCCAAAATGACAAGTTGTTCTGGGCTCATCATGGCCATTTTTTTTACCCCGGATCTGGAATTAGCCATCTGTCCACAAAGTCCTGGTTCCTTTTAGTGCAAAATGCTACAGAGAAACTAGAGTCTGGGCATTAGGAGTCCTTGTTGCTATTGGCTTGGTCATTGTGTCTAGACCCGTGGTCGGCAAACTGCGGCTCGCAAGCCACATGCGGCTCTTTGGCCCCTTCAGAGTGGCTCTCCCACAAAATACCACGTGCGGGTGCGCACGTGCAGTGCGATTGAAACTTCGTGGCCCATGCGCAGAAGTCTGTATTTTGTGGAAGAGCCGGTATTTTGTGGAAGAGCCACACTGAAGGGGCCAAAGAGCTGCATGTGGCTTGCGAGCCGTGGTTTGCCGACCACTGGGATAGAGCAAGGAAAAAGCAGAACATGCCTCTGCTGTCTTTGAGTGACAGTTCCAGGGAACCGCTTCATGACACACCTGTTTACGTTTCAGTGACTAGATCACTGTGCTCACATGATCTCCTTTAGCTGCAAGGGAAGCTGGGCAATGTGGTCATTATTTTGAGTCAACATGGACTCATGAAAATTAGGGGGTTTATAATCACTAGAAAAGGGCAAAGATACAAGTAGTTACTACCACACACTCAATCTTTTGCTTCTCTTCCCAACATTTCTCCAAATTTGTCACCCCCTTTTCTTCTTCATTCCCCCTTCCTTTGTACAAAAGCTAATCACTTCTCACCTACATCTCCATAGTGCTTCTAAACTGGTCTTTTAACTCCAGTCTCTCTTTTCTTTAGGAAAATTTCCCTTATGTACGTATTATTACATTAATCATAAAATGTCTGTCTCTGGGGTGGAATTCTCAAGTCACTACAGAAATACTAATGAAAGAGG